>NC_067472.1:204112067-204347067 GCF_947179515.1 Apodemus sylvaticus
GGAACTAATTCTGCAAGGTAGACTGTGTTTGCCTTTCTCAGCAAGAGGCCTGCAAGTTCTAGAAAACTGTAACTGTAGGTAGAAGCCACAGTTATATGACTTAACAAGGCAGCTAGTGTCTTGGTAAATAAGCTTATGTGTTTGCCCTGTTAAAGCTACAGTTCATAAGTCCGTATGCTCAAAATTCTGAAAAGAATAGCAAGAAGTATTATCCAAATGGTCTCTGTTTCCACTAAAATTACAAAGACTTGCAGGCTACCTAGATATTTGTCCTGGTTTCCATGGTCAACAAGATGGCTTCCTTGGCCAGCCTTTGGCTGTCCTACAGGAAAGCATTAAGTCTTCTGTTCCTGCTCAAGGCAGCATGGACTTTCAGCTCCCAGAACCAGAAGGTCTAAGAGAGTTTCCTGTAGAGAGAACACACTAGGGAAAACTGAACTTATTTGAAAAGGCAGTGTCAACAGGTGTCCACAGTCTTGACAAACCCTGCTGGAGAGAGAAGCTTGTGCACACTTCAGTCTAGTGGTTACCACAGTCCAGGTGCACTGTTATCATGCCCATTGGTCAATTAAATCTCTGAAGAGATGGAGGATCATGTATTAAGTAACCCCCATTTTAAGTAAACTTTACTTGTTTTAATTACCAGTTTTAGGATTAACCTTGAAGACACATACAGGAAGCTAAATAAAGTTTGTCATTCATAGGAATGACATAACAGTTTACAAATTAGTGGCATTCATAAGAGTAAGAGTTGATAATTTTATCCCTGTTCAACTTGAGCTTTATAATTTTGAGTTGAAGATTTAAACTGGAGATCTTTTGCCATTAAAATATAATGTTTAACTATAGATATGCTACATAGAGGGCCTGGAAATTTTTCTTGATCCTTTTTACAGTGCAACATTATAGAACATCATAATTTCTTGTATAACTCAGTTTACCCAAACAGCTAAAGCTCAGTAAAGTTAGCAAACAAATCATACAGACATCTATTTTTAAGTCAAATACTTCTTTTTTTTATTTTTTATTTTATTCGATATATTTTTTCTTTACATTTCAAATGATTTTCCATTTTTTGGTCCCCCACTCCCCGAAAGTCACATAAGCCCCCTTCCCTCCTCCTGTTCTCCCACCTACCTCTTCCCACTTCCCTGTTCTGGTTTTGCTTTATACTGCTACACTGAGTCTTTCCAGAACTAGGGGCCACTCCTCCGTTATTCTTGTACCTCATTTGATGTGTGGATTATGTTTTGTGTATTCCAGTTTTCCAAGCTAACATCCACTTATTAGTGAGTGCATACCATGATTGATCTTTTGAGACTGGGATTCCTCACTTAGTATGATGTCCCTCAACAGAAAAATGGATGCAAAAAATGTGGTATATATACACAATGAAGTCAAATACTTCTAACCAAGTAGATCTTAGGTATTTATCAACCTTACATATCAAATACATATTGTTCCTCACATTACTTTAGAAGTCTGATATTTAATATCATTAGCAAAGATATAAGCATTTTGAAAAAATATCCCTAAGTCTGTTTGTGTTATCCTGAGTATATCTTTATACCTTTAGGAACTTATCATAATACAAAAATACCCTCCATTATAATTCCAATACTTGGTTTTTCCTATATTCAAAATCGAATTGCCTTAGTTGGCTTACAGTATAGGGTCATCTTAAAATGGTGATGAAATCAAATGGATTGAACCATTAAACTTAGTAAAGATTGCTGCCAGCTATTTGCTTGCTATTTAATACATCTATTTTTTTTTTTAGTAAATCTGATTTTTGAACAAGAGTTGAATCCAAGTTTCATATATAGTATATATATTTTACTGGAAATCAATGTGTCAGTTTATCATAGGACTGGGAATAGTCTCACCTCGAAACACAGCTGTATCATTCCTTGGCATATACTTAAAAGATGCTCCACCATCCCACAAGGACACATGCACAACCACGTTCATAGCACCTTTGTTAATAATAGCCATAACAGTGAGCATAATAATATAATATAACATATATATTATATTATATTATATTATATTATATTATATTATATTATATTATTATATTATATTATATTATATTATATTATATTATATTATATTATATTATATTATATTATATTATATTATATTGTGTCCTGCCAACAAATTGCGCAGAGACAATGATAGAGACCGAGGGAATGGTAAACCAATGATTGGCCCAAATTGATACCCATCCCATTGGCAATAACCAGTCCTGAAACTATCAATGATACTCCTTTATGCTTACAGACAGGAAGTTACTCTAACTGTCCTCTGAGGGACTATCACCCAATGGAAATAGAGGCAGACTTGCTCCCAAAATTTAGATAGATTTTATGGAGTCTTATTGCAAATTTATCCAACTATGAAGATGATGAATTTAATATTGTACTTTCATCCACAGAGATGATTCAAAGTTGCATGAACATAGAAAAAGAGGAACATGCAGAATGCCCACATTATCATACAGTTTAGGATTAGTGGGGACAACATGTACGTTGTACTTTTCAGATAGTTATTGCATTTAATATAAGAATTTGAGTGTTATTCCTGCTACCTGTTGGACACTATTACAGTTGTTACTATTGGTAACAACTAAAAAGAAATGTATTAAAGGCTATTTAGTTCTCTTACATAGCAACAAAATATGGCCAAACTTATTCTCAGAATCCATCTACCTCCAGGATGTCTTCTCTATTAAAAACTCAAAAACAAACAAATGAAGAACAATAACAACAACAAAAAATCAGAAGAACAAAGCAACGAAAAAAATGAAATAATCAATGATATTTTCTCTCATACCCTTATTTATTTCCCTATATCATCTATGGTACTCTACAGAACATATTCAGAACCTACCATCTCTTTGTATAAGGGTACATGATTCACCTAAGAAGGAAACGCTGCACACTATTCTGTATAAGTTATTCTGTATAAAATGTATACTTATTCTGTATAAGTTCACCATGCTGGGGTCTCGCCATTACCAAGGTAGATGACCAAGTGAGCTTGCAGGCACATGAGTGTATTCCAGGATAGGAGACCTCTATCTTACTCCATCTTTAAAGGCATTCAATACCAGGCTTGGGAGCTGGAACTTGTTACTGGGGAGGTCTGGAAACTTGCCTAACCAATGTTCTTGCTTCAGACTAAGTAACTGGGCACTTTCTAGTTTTTGGCAAACTGCCTGAAGCCTGAGATTTTTTGTACCTGACTTGCCTGGACTTGCCCAGTTGTTTAGTCTTAGCCTCATAAACTGCCAGTTTGAAACCTGTCATGGAGTCAGCCTAGCCTTCTCACATGAAGCCAAACACTATTCAAATGATTACAGTCTCTCAGTCTGCCATAGCTACTTTTTTTTCTTTATCTCTTTACATTTTTCTTTTCTCAGGAGTTTTTTTATGCACAACTTCTAAAGTTTCCCATTCTCTCACAACAACAGCACTTTTGCCATACTCTCCTAGTACCTGTGCCTGGGGCAATGTCACCTGAAATTTGCATTTGTTTAGCTCTATGCACATTTTGTTACCCTTTCTTCTCTGCAGACTCTCAGATTCCACCTTTTCAATTGTTAAACATCTCATTGAAGGCTTTGGGACAACTCTGTGTAAACTTGAAACCAGAAAACCAAGACTCTGATTTAAAATCACATCTCTTAATGATAGAGAACTTTAAGAAGGACACAAATAACTCCCTTAAAGAAATACAGACCCAGAAATGAACCCACACACTTATGGTCACTTGATCTTCCACAAAGGAGCTGAAAACATGAAATGAAAAAGATAGCCTTTTCAACAAATGGTGCTGGTTCAATTGGAGGTAAGCATGCAGAAGAATGTGAATTGATCCATTCTTATATACTTATACTAAGCTCAACTCCAAGTGGATCAAGGGTCTCCACATAAAACCTGACACAGTGAAACTAATAGAAAAGAAACTGGGGAAGACCATTGAGGACATGGGCACAGGGGAAATGTTCCTGAACAGAACACCATTAGCTTATGCTATTGACAAATGGGACCTCATAAAATTACAAAGTTTCTGTAAGGCAAAGGACACTGTCAAAAGGACAAAAACGTCAACCAACAGATTGGGAAAGGATCTTCACCAACCCTAAATCCGACAGAGGGCCAATACCTAATATATACAAAGAACTCAAGAAGGTAGAACCCAGAGAACCAAATTACCCTAATTAAAAAGTGGGGTACAGAGCTAAACAAAGAATTTTCATATGAAGAACTTCAGATGACTGAGAAGCACCTTAAGAAATGTTCAACATCATTAATCATTAGGGAAATGCAAATCAAAAGAACCCTGAGATTTTACCTCATACCAGTCAGATTGGCTAAGGTTAAAAACTCAGGAGACAGCATGTGTTGGCAAGGATGTGGAGGAAGAGGAACACCCCCTCCACTGCTGGTGGGATTGCAAGATGGTACAAACACTTTGGAAATCAATCTGGTGGTTCCTCAGAAATCTGGGCATGACACTTCCGGAGGACTCTGCTATACCACTCCTGGACATATACCCAGAGGATACCCCAGCATGCAATAAGCACGCATGCTCCACTATGTTCATAGCAGCCCTGTTTGTAATAGCCAGAAGCTGGAAAGAACCCAGGTGTCCCTCAACGGAGAAATGGATACAAAAAATGTGGTATATTTACACAGTGGAGTACTATTCAGCCATTAGAAACAATGAATTTATGAAATTCGTAGACAAATGGATGGAGCTGTAGAACATCATACTAAGTGAGGCAACCCAGTCTCAAAAGATCGATCATGGTATGCACTCACTGGTAAGTTGATATTAGCCTAGAAACTTGGAATACCCAAAACATAATTCACATATTAAATGATGTCCAGAAGAATGGAGGAGTAGTCCCTGGTTCTGGAAAGACTCAGTGCAGCAGTAAAAGGGAATACCAGAACAGGGAAGTGGGAAGGGGTGGATAGGGCAATAGGGGGAGGAAGGAAGGCTTATGGGACTTTTGGGGAGTGGGGAGCCAGAAAAGCTGAAATTATTTGAAATGTAAATAAAAAAATATATTGAATTACATCTGGAACAACAAAAAACCCAGGATAGCTAAAACTATTCTCAGCAACAAAAGAAAGTCTGGGGGAATCAGTATCACTGACCTCAAGCAATACTACAGAGCAATAGTGTTAAAAACTGCATGGTATTGGTACAGTGACAGGCAGGAGGATCAATGGAACAGGATTGAAGATCCAGAAATGAACCCACACACCTATGATCACTTGATCCTCCACAAAGAGGCTGAAAACATCCAATGGAAAAAAGATAGCCTTTTCAACAAATGGTGCTGGTTTAACTGGAGATCAGCATGCAGAAGAATGCGAATTGATCCATCCTTGTCTCCTTGTACTAAGCTCAAATCCAAATGGATCAAGGACCTCTACATAAAGCCAGACACTCTGAAGCTAATAGAAAAGAAACTGGGGAAGACCCTTGAGGACATCGGTACAGGGAGAAAGTTTCTGAACAGAACACCAATAGCGTATGCTCTAAGAGCAAGAATTGACAAATGGGACCTCATAAAATTACAAAGTTTCTGTAAAGCAAAGGACACCATCAAAAGGACAAATCGGCAACCAACAAATTGGGAAAAGATCTTCACCAACCTTTCATCAGATAGAGGTCTAATATGCAATATATACAAAGAACTCAAGAAGTTATACCCCAGAAAACCAAATAACCCTATTAAAAATGGGGTACAGAGTTAAAGAAAGAATTCTCACCTGAAGAACTTTGGATGGCTGAGAAACATCTTAAAAAATGCTCAACTTCATTAGTCATCAGGGAAATGCAAATCAAAACAACCCTGAGATTTCACCTTACACCAGTCAGAATAGCTAAGATTAAAAACTCAGGAGACAGCAGGTGTTGGAGAGGATGTGGAGAAAGAGGAACACTCCTCCACTGCTGGTGGGGTTGCAAATTGGTCCAAACCACTCTGGAAATCAGTCTGGTGGTTCCTCAGAAAACTGGGCATGTCACTTCCGAAAGATCCTGCTATACCACTCCTGGGCATATACCCAGAGGATTCCAAAGCATGTAATAAGGATATATGCTCCACTATGTTCATAGCAGCCCTATTTATAATAGCCAGAAGCTGGAAAGAACCCAGGTATCCCTCAACAGAAGAATGGATGCAAAAAATGTGGTATATCTATACAATGGAGTACTATTCAGCCATTAGAAACAATGAATTCATGAAATTATTAGACAAATGGATGGAGCTGGAGAACATCATACTAAGTGAGGTAACCCAGTCTCAAAAGATCAATCATGGTATGCACTCACTAAAAAGTGGATATTAGCCTGGAAAACTGGAATACCCAAAACATAAAACACACATCAAATGAGGTACAAGAAGAATGGAGGAGTGGCCCCTTGTTCTGGAAAGACTCAGTGAAGCAGTATTCGGCAAAACCAGATCGGGGAAGTGGGAAGGGGTGGGTGGGAGGACAGGGGGAGAGAAGGGGGCTTACGGGACTTTCGGGGAGTGGGGGCCCAGAAAAGGGGAAATCATTTGAAATGTAAATAAAAAATATATCGAATAAAATAAAAATACATCAGAAAAAAAGAAGAAAAAAGAGAGAAGAGACAATATCAAGGTAGAATATTGGACATACCTGGGAGAGTGAGAGAAACACTTCCTTCATAAAGCAAAGGGTGCTTCTATAACATTTTGGGAGTTATCTTTGTGCATAAGCTGATGGAGATGTTTGGGAAGGAATGGAAATCTAAGGAAAATGAATAACAATTACTTTTACTTCCTTTTCAGGTAAAAGTAAGGGTTAGTATGGCTATTAACAATCTGGATAGGAGTCACTAGTCAATGGAGTTCCATTTTCTTTTCCTGTAGGCAAGGGAAATGACTCTAATCTTTGAACAAGATTTATTTTTATTAATTTTTTATAAATACTAATTTTGGTTTTGATCTTTTTGTTTGTTTGATTCTAACCACCAGGAATCCATATGTAATCTATCTTGAGCTGGGCAAATCTTGGGATTTTAGAATATATGGACTCCCTGAGAACTAATTAGATTTAATTTTTAGGAGAACCTGGTTATTCCCTTGACCTCAACATAAATTAGCTAAATAAACTTTATTGAATCCTAATAAGTGCGTGTCTTCTTCTATAGGCTTCAAAGATTCCTGTGATTTTTGCATTTATTAAACTCTAAGGTTCACAGTGCTGATGAAGTCTACATGCTGTCCTTTTCACATTCACTTTGAATAGGTTTAAAAAACTAGAAACTGAGTACCTTTGGAGATGTATATATATCCTAATATTTTACACAAATAGTTCTCATATTGTTGCACATATATTATTGTGGTTATCTATCTATCTATCTATCTGTTTATCTATTTATTTATCTATCTATCTGTTTGTGAAAATATGTTATTCCTTACAATTTTTCAAACAATTACAAAAAATATTTTTGAAGCCACTAAGAATAAAGAAAGGCAATGTATGTGTCAGTGTGTCAAATGACATGAGCCTTAGATAATTGACATCACAATTGTCCATCAGTCTGACTACTAAATGAGCCTCAGACCGCAGTAGTTTGTCTACCAACTTTACTCACCAATTTGATGTTTAATAGGAAGAAGGCAAAATAAAATTTAAATTCTATTGAAAGATTCTCACTTCCAGGCTCCACAGAAAAGGTATTTTTATATCTAATTTGAATCTCATAATAGACTAACGATATCAGGAATCATTATGTATTTATTCCTCCACAAAATGGATTTCCCACTTCTTGGTCACGTTTTGGAAAAATATTATTTGTTGTTGTAAAAAATGCTGCATCTGTGATTTAAAGTCTCTTACTCTAATTTGATGGAAGTGATGAATCTCGGCCAATGTGGTGAAGGAGACAGTGTTACAGCGGTCTTGAATGACATCAGCTTTTTTACCTCCATCTTCCCTTCTTCCCCGTGTAGCCGACTCTCCTTTCCTTTGGTAAGAGCTCCTTTCTGAACATGGATGATGTCTGGGAAGTTGGCCAGGTGCCCCTGATACAGTGCTAACAGTCCCTGACCAGGTCTATGGCCTGCCTGGGCTGCTCAGCAAAGAGTTCTCTGATGGCGTCATAGGCGTCTCCAGGGAAAGCAATGGCCTGGTTCAGACCCGCGGACAAGGCCTGCTGATGCAGCTTCAAGGCTTAGCTGCGGCCCAGGAAGGACTGGCCCACCTTCTGATGCTCCTTCTTGAAGCCAGTCACCTGCTTGCGCGTGCGAACTCGTTGGCAGTGTGGTTGAGCTGCAGCGCGCTGTCATCCATCTTGGGGAAGGATTTGAAGCAGTCTTTCTTGCTCTCCACCTCCTGCAGGTCCAGGGCTGCGGCAGGTGGTGTGCTCAGAGTGAGGAAGAAGTTGGAGCCACCATCTCATCCTTCTCAGCCTTCTGCTTTCCCTGTTTCCAGGTCTTCTCATCAGTGCTGCTGGGACAGCTCAGGAAATGCTGGAAGACATGGCACTGCGCCAGCACAGGGTGGCTGGCCATGTGGTTCATCCAGCAGATCAGACCCTTCCTGTGCGTGGAGATGAAGTCCTCCTCGAAGCGCCTGGTGGCCTGCTTCTCAGGCAGATGGGGCACCGAGATGACGGGAAATTTCTCTGCCAGGCACGCACACAGCCAGTCCAAGTGCTGATAGCACCTGTGCTCGGGCACCTGGGTATGCATGGGCACCAGCTTGTAAGAGATGCAACTCTTCAGCCCTTGAACTTGGTCTGCTCGGTGGGGTCGTAGATGGTGCACTGGAAAGGGTAGGGGTTCTCCTGTCACTCGGGCCGTAGGGACCCAGCACCATGCACACAGCTTGTCCCCATCCTTCATGAAGCCTGACGCCTCTCTCAGCACCAAGGCCTCCCGGCCCGACCTGACAGAGGTGGAGAAGCGATTAAGGTTGAGGCTCACCGAGGCGGAGCTCTTGGCTCCAGACACTTGCTGAGGCTGGGGAACCGAGACGCCGTGTGAGCCCAGTGACAGGTCCCAGCCTGTGGACAGAGGTACCCGCTGGCTGCGCTGCCCCCCGCCGCTGCCGAGCCTGCGAGGTCTCGGTACGCGCCGCTGCCCAGCGCCCCTGGCTCGTCAGCCACCTTGGAGCTGTCATCCCACTCATCATCCCAGTCATCATTGCTGCCTAGGCTGACCTGGTGACTCTGGGGGAGCTGCTGGGGCGACGGCTCTAGGGCGCCCCTGCTGGAAGCAAGCTGGCGATGCCAGCTGCTAGCAACTGGAAGGCGGCGGACAGCGAGGTGGGCAGAGGCCAGGCTCAGTCGTGCAGATCACCTGTACAGAGGAGGACGGGAAATGACCGCTTTGGCCCTGGCTGCTGATCCCTTCGAGCCAGCCCTCCACGTCCTGATCACTGCACAAGCTCAACACCTCCTGCTCCTGCAGTGAGATCTCAAAGGGGTTCTCGGACTTAAAGCCTTAGAGCGCCCGGGCACGCAGCGCCACCTTCCTGAGCCCCGCGCCCCGAGCTCGGGCCAGTCCGAGGGCCCAGTGGTCACTATCCGCGTCCCTGAACGCAAAGGGAGCTTGGAAGGAGCTTGGAAGGCAGCACAAGTTCGGATTCCTGCTCTGCTCTCGCCCTCCCTGCAGATCTGCTCTGCTAGCAGGAGCTACTGCTGCACAGGCCGCATCTGGCCAGGGTGGGGCCCGGGCCTCCCCACAAGGTTTTCTTACCACTGGTCCCTTTGCATGTCTGTGCCTAGATGAGTACAGAAAGTGAATCTCTAAGTGTCCTTGTTGCAATGCTTACATTCCATTCCACATCTGTCCCAGACACACACTTTTTCTTCACTTCTATTAGATCCTTCCCTATTATTCTCACCTCTCCTTGCTTGTTGGTCTAAGTGAAGACACATATTATGACTTTTCATATCACAGCTGGCCCTGTACACAAAGACACAACCCAATCCCCAGACCGACTTGCTGCTGGCCAGTGCAGAGTTGTAAGTGAGGTGGTACTATCAGTACAGGACTAGGCTGAGGGGCCAGGTCATCACTTGTAAATGTTCCTAGATCAAAACATGAGGAGGACACAAAGCATTCTGATCTCCAATGCTCTGTAGAGTAGAAATTAATTTATGGACAGTGGGTGAGGCTCCAGACATGGCTCAGTACTGAAAAAAACATCTCATTCAATCGGAACTTATTTGATCTCAGCACCTATATGTTTGCACATAAGTTCTCTACTCAATTTCTAATTTCCTTGGGTGACCTTGGCTCTAATAATGAATTCATATACCTACATATTGACCAAAAATTCGCATGCACAAAGTCTTCTGAAAAAAATAGAAATTCATGAACATAGAACTCTGTAACTGTGTACCGGCTCATGAGCCTGCCTGGGTCTCCTCAGTCTTGATGCATGTACCTAAGGGGAGGTGGGGTGGGGGATCAGGCAGAGAACCCATGGGGAAGTAGAGTGTGTGGAGTTCTAGGGGAAGCTTAAAGTCCCTGAAAATCCCAAGACAGCAAGAGATGGAGAATATGGAATATTTTAGCCAGGTGTGTATGGACTTCCTACTTAGACATTAGCTCTCCTTGATTTGAATCAGAGAAAGAATAATAGTATTTATGTTGTAGACTCTGAATGTGTTTTCTGAGGAGACCTTGTGGCTACACGTTGAGGACCTGTTGGAGATAATAAAAGATAGAAAATCTTGCCAATTTTCCTATTGTTTAGCGTCCTGAGCATAGGCCCCTCAGGAATTGCTCTAGGAGTTTAGTGTGACTGGGTAAACTACGTATATATGTTTTGGGCTGAGTTAAATGCCAAATTTAAACAGTGCCTGAAGGAACTTGGGATGCGGAAATTCAGCAATTAAGAAGGAACAAATGTTCTGAACTTCATGATAGTTTAGGTAGAAAGTTGCTAATATCTTTCCTTTCTTTTTCACTAAGGTTCAAGGTAATCAGATAAGTCACCCAGAAGACAAAAAGTATGCTATTCTGCCTTACATCTCAAGTCCTGCTTCTTGGGATAGAGAGAGAAGTACACCAAGACATCTAGCCAGTTTGGATTACATAGTTAGACCTGATCACAAGTAAAGTCAATTCTAGAGAGGAGAGAAGGGCTGTGTTGATATGTTGATGATTCTCCATCCACAAGAAAAGAACCTCTCAGGTGATTTCATTAACACACTTAAAGAACGGTTTATCCTCCTTGCTGCTGACATTTTCCTATTAGCATAGTAAGAGGCATTTGTAGTCTATGAGATGTCAGGTACAGTGACATTTCTGAATGACAATCATGCATTTTTGAGGTAGGATATCCATATAAGGCAGGCTGGCCACACGATTTTCTTGCCTCAGCTTCAGTGAGGTTTGAGTGACAGTGATGTTGATATTCTATTTAGGCCAGAGTTACTGATATAGCATGCTCAAGTTCTGGAGAACCAAACTCCACAAATCACCAATATAGCTGCCATAAGCTAAAAGATACTAAATAGTTACACAAAGGTACAGGTGATAAGAAAGACTCATTGCTCACAAGCTCTGTTGCTGTGATCTCTTAGGCAACTTACTTTTAAATGGTCAAGAGAGATTCAGAGGGAGCAGCGGGATGAAGTTCTCCACAGACTGAATGGAGCCACCTGAGGAGACAGAGATTCTAAGATGAATGAGGTAAGTGGCATGCCTGTCACTTACTGTTGAGTGCCTCTCCCCTCTGCATTGTGAGAGCACTATGCATCTATCTCCATCTGTGACATGGCTTTCTAGATAGACGTACCAGGCTGAAAGACTGGCCACCACACTGGTCCTGCAGTTGGCATTCCAGGACCCTAACAGATTTTATCCAGAGATATCTGAAAGAGAGAACATGTTTGGACAGCTGTTAGGGTCCCACACATTTTGTTTGAAGTCCAGGAAAAGGAGGAAGCAGTGGATGCCACGGTTATTTATCATGAACTAACACACAAGTCTGGTTTCATGGTGACTCAGGGCAGTTTCTCAAGTGTACAGTAGAGAAAATGGCTATACAATTGTAAACAACCATTTTGCAGTATGTGTGTCTACATGTGCCTCTCTGTCATGGGAGTTTTCTCCAATTGTGTGTGATACATGAGTATGTACAGAGATGAGGGTCTTCATGAGTGAGATATTATGCTCGTAGATGTGAGGATTCATACATGTGTACTTAGTTCTGTGTGGGCCTCCTCTGCCTCTATGCATACAGCACAATGAATAAATCAAAGACTTTGTTCTCAGGGGCTCTATTGCTGCCCGGAGAGCCTGTTACCAAGGCTCAAAGGGTATGTGAGCAAGAGAGAAATGTGAGAAGGCTGGGCTACACTTGTCAGGCAGGAAGGTCAATTGTGTTTGGAAGAGGGATGGAAGCTTCCTTGGATTCCCCTATGTAGGAAACCATGAGATTGTCCATCAGTTTAATCATCCATACACCCAAGAAGCTGCATCACATACTGTTTTGCAGGTGTGTATTGTTGTGAGCATAGGTGAAAACAGGGCTTTTCACAGAGCAGCTTACAGCATAAATAAAACATAGATTTCTGGATAGGTCAAAGCTGTAGGCATTTTGATGGGATAGCTCATTTCAACTTACTTCAAGTTGTATAACAATCTACCTACCCATTTGGTTCTCACTGTTTACAGCTCTGTTCCCTATCTTCTGCTTCCATCAGTATCTTTTCATACTCCTGCATCTGCTTTTGTCCCTTCTGTCTGTCTCGTGCCCTGGTCAACCCCAGTATTTTTGACCTGACTATTGGCTGTCGGATATTGGTAATTAGCAATCAGCAGTAAGGTAGTGTCAGAATATCTATTGGATTGCCACCAGGCAATGACATTCATATTTTGAGCAGCTGTAGATCAGCAAAATTTAAAAACTAAAACACAGTGATGGTTCAGAAATGACAGCATCAAACTCCTGCCATCACTTAGCTCTTTGTCACTACAGATTTAACAATTGAAAATACAGAGATGTACCTTCATATACAGTAAGGAATGTCACCTGAACAGTGGGTGGATATGTGCACACAGCATGCGAATGTTGAGGTCAGAAGACAATTTCAGATGTTGCTTTATGTTACCTTCCACTTTCATAGCTGTGAGCCAGCTTATGAGGTACTAGAAACTAAAGTTGGAGTTGCCAGGGTACTTTTCTATCCTTGCTGCAACTTGTACAGAGCATCCCATCTCATATGGCATGGCCTGAACTCAGATGGTTTGGTTACTCCCACATCTTTTGTGTCACCATTACAGTAGCATATTTTGCAGTCAAGATTTTAAAAATATTTTTAGCATTTTTGTTTTTTGAGCATAAGTGTTTTGTATGAATGTGTGTGCACACTATGTATGTCTATCAGCTATAGACGTCAGAAGGTCATTTCCGAGACCCTTGGAAATGCAGGAAGTTAGAGGCAGTTGTGGGCCATCCTATGCGAGCTGGAGACCAAACCTAGGTCGTCTAGACAAACAGCCAATGCTCTTAATCACTGAGCCAAGCTCCCAACCTGACACTATTTTCTTTCTGTATCAATTGAAAGATACATGAGGCATAAGAAATCATATTTTCATTTAAACAGAATATCTGTTCTTTCTTGCGTTGGACCTTACAGATTAAAAAAATGGGTATATGGGTTGCCTAAAATGAGGAGTCATGATAACATCCTTAGGAGAATATGCTATTCAGCTATACTACAGTTGCTCTTTTTACTCTGTGTTAATATCACTGACTGATTTTAGTGAATTGTTCACTCCGTAAAGATTTGCTAATTTTTGCCGATTAGGAGAAACAGAAATAATAATACATTAAGATGTGTTTGAAAGATATTTATTATGAATTGGAAAATGATTTCAGGATACCATTATCATCAAATTATTCTTGGCTCCAAAATGATGAATTCAACAATTTCCTTCCCTTGATGCCATGGTTTATGGTTTTTCTAATGTAAGAAAATGTAACTATCTTGACTAAGTGTAGGATCCAGAATCTCAGCTGCCAATCAGGAAGCAACTACTTCATAAGCACTATATCTTGCTTATGATTAGAGTGATTGATTTCAGGGCTGAGACTTTTGGGAGCATATTTACATAGCATGTATTCCACTTTTTTTTGAGGTTCTTAAACAAATTCTTTTCAGTAGCTGAAAAAGTCAGTTTCCTGTGGGTTGACAGGAATTACATAGAAGCAAGCAATTTCATTCTCCTCAAATGTAGCAATAATTGTAATCTGTACATTCATAAAACAAACAGTGCAATTATAAAACCGTGCAGGTGACATGCATGCATTAATGTGCAGTGGGGATGGGGAGGACATGAGTATCTCCAACTTTCCTTACTGCTGTTCTTTTCTAGGTCTTTAGGTTAAAGGGCTGAGTCAGGAGACTTCATCTGGAATGCTGAAATCAAAGGTGAACTTCCTGGTTGTGCAGGTGCAGGCTGGCTCGGGACAGCTTGACTGAACACATTGTTGTTTCCCATTGCTCCTTGCTGCCAGGCCTTCATGTCTGGTGACTGGTACCCAGAAGTAGGCGGGGTTTGTTGGAGCAGAGAGCTTTGCTGGAGGGGTGCCGGGCATCTGCACCATGGAGCCCCCAGGGCTCAGCATCGGAGTGAAGCTGGCCTCGACTTGGGGAACCAGTCCTGATCCCGGATACTGGAAGACATTCTGCTGCATCTGAGGACAGGGCCAGGTGAATGGCGTCAGTCTCCAGCTTGCCCTGCCTGAAGAACAGGCATTTCAGCTGCTCTCCAAGGCAGCCAAGTTCTCCTCCTCCACGGCCGCCCCGCCCTGCTCGCTGCCCTGCCCCCCACATATTCCACATTTAGGGAGCAAATTGAATGAGATTAGTCATGCCCATAAAGAGGGGAACCACTTTTTATTAACAGACTTTCAGTAACACATTTGTAATATAGGCTTTTTCAGACACAACTTCCAGGCTATAAAACAGGGAGGGAGTGGGAGAGAGAGAGGAGGAAGTAGGAATTCTACACTCTGGAACAGGATGCAGGCAGGGAAACATAGTTTATTATTTATACTTATTAACATATTATTTAAACTATTGACAAGAATAGTTATCTGGAGTCCATTTGATCTAACGTGGTGGATACATGTCAACTCCCTCAAGTATAAATGAAGTATTTAGTAGAATAATGTTCAAGTTTATATTTAGAAGACATCCTTAAAAATTTAAAACTTAGAAATTTTGGCAGTAATAATATGTATTTATAAATGTGTATATATGTATGTTTGTATATTAATTGCTATGTAGCCCTACATATTAATTCACTCTGTAGATCAGGCTGGCCTCCATCTCAGTGATTTGCCTGACTCTGCCTCCAGTTCCAGGATTAAAAGTATCTACCACTAATCCAAGCCACTAGCATCAATATTTTAAAAGCCTGAAGAACCAGGTCTACATTAATAGCCTATTAGAACTCTATTCATTCATGCTAAAATTGTGAACTTTAGAAGTTTTCATCTAACAATAGCATAGGAGAGGAAATCTGAAACATTATTACCTTTAGTTGCTTTCTTACACTTTTATAACTTTTGTTTACAAATCGTAAATCAATGTTTAGAACACTAATTATTTAAGCTTTTACTTCCTTAGAAATTCTAAGGAAGTGTACTTACATGTCTTAAGCAGGTTTATAGACCCTCACAATTTACTTTAGCTTGAAACAGTTTCAAATCATTTACCAGGAATCCCAGATGTTGGTTAACTGAGAGTAGTGATTGCAAAGCAGTATTTTTAAATAAATTAAGAGTAAAAAGTTTACATAGAACTTGTTTTGTGAGATTGTCTCTTTAGGAGGGAAGTAGGTCAACAAGGTACACTGTGTTTCTCTTTCTCAACAAGAGGCCTACAAGTTTTAGAAAACTGTAGCCTGGGGCCCCAGTTAAATGAATTAGAAAGGCAGCTAGCTATTGTCTTGGTAAATAAGCTTAGGTGTCTGCCCTGTTAAAGCTACAGTTAGTAAATCCACATCCTCAAAACTCTGAAAAGAATAAATTGTAGCAGAAGTATAAACCAAATTGTCTCTGTTTCCACTAAAATTGCAAAGACTTGCAGGCTACCTAGATATTTGTCCTGGCTTCCATGGTCAACAAGATGGCTTCCTTGGCCAGTCTTTGGCTGTCCTACAGGAAAGCATTATGTCTTCGGTTGCTGCTCAAGATAGCATGGGCTTTCAGCAGCCAGAAGCAGAAGGTTTGAGAGATGTTCCTGTAGAGAATGTACTTGGGAAAACTGACCTTATTTGACAAGCCAGAGTGTCCACAGCCTGAACAGAGCCCTGCTGGAGGGAGAGGCATGGGCACAGTTCTGTCTAGTGTTAACCACGATCCAGTTGCAGTGTTTATCATGCCCATATGTCAATTAAATCACTGAATAGTTTGAGGATCATTTATTAAGTAAGCCTGATTTTAAATAAACTTTCCTTGGTTTTAGTTATTAAAGATAACAGGAAGCTAAATAAACTTTGTCACCCATAGGAATGCAGTAACTCTTTTCAAATTAGTGACAATCATAAGAGTAGGAGCTGACAGTTCTATTCCTGTTAAATTTGAGCCTTACAATTTTGAGTTGAGGATTTAAACTGAAGATCTTTTGGCATCAAAATAAAATGTTTAACCATAAATATACTGCATAGGGATTCTGGGAAATAGTCTTGATACTTTATACAGTGCAACTTTATAGAATATCAGTTTCTTGGACACTGCAGTTTACCCAAATAGCTACATCTCAGTAAATTGAGCAAACAAAGCATACAGACAGCACACACCCAAGAGATTCTCCACCATCCCACAAGGACACTTGCACAACTATGTTCATAGCAACTTTAATTATAATAGCCAGAAACTGGAAATATACGATATGTCCTGCCTACAAAATGTGCAGGGACAATAATAGCAACTGAGGGAATTGCCAACCAGTGATTGGCACAAACTGGGACCCTGCTCATGGGCAAGAACCAGTCCCTGAAAGTATTAATGATACTCTCTTATGCTTTCAGAGAGGAAGTAACTGTACCTGTCCTCTGAGGGGTTCCACTTATTACCCAATGGAAATAGAAACAGACTCATTCCCAAATATTAGACAAAATTTGGGGAGTTTTATTGTAAAGCTAGGAGAAGGATTGAGGGATCCAATAAGGTCAGAGATTCCAATGGAAGACCAACAGTGTTAAGTATCTTAGATCCTTGGTGTCTGGCAAGGAGTAAACCACCCACCATTGGGAGCACATGAGCTGGCCCTAGGCCCCATACATATATGTAGCAGATGAGCAGCTTGGTCTTCATGCAGGTCCTCCAACAACTTGAGTAGGGTCTTCCCCTGAGCCTGTTGCCTGACTGCCTCTGGATGCCATGCTCCTAAATGGACCACCTTTTCTGGCCTCAGTGTAAGAATATGTGCCCAGTCCCTCAGTGATTTGAAGGGCAGGGCGTTGTTTCTTGGAAACTTCTAGTTGGAGGTAACACACAGAGGTTGACTGGGCAGAGGACTTGAATGAAGGTGCACTATGGAAGAGAGGAAGGGCTGATATTGGGATATAAAATAAATAAATGTGTTTTTTTCTTTTGAAAAAGAAAGCCGGCTGTGCATACCCTGATGAGGAAACCGTAAACAGCATCTTTCACCAGGCTCTGCATCAGCTCCTGCTTCTAGGTTTCTGCAATGAGTTCATGTCCTGGTTGCATTCAATATGGGCTATAGTGAGGATGTGTAAGTTAAATAAACTCTTTCCTCCCCTCCCAAAACTTAAGAAATGAAGAAAATAGTTGGATTATTCATTTCTAATCCACCTTTCAGGAACTATTCATTATTTCCTTTTGTGATATGCTTAATGACAAGACCAATGGACTGCACAAGCTAAATCATTGATGTTTTCAAAATATTGCACTTGTTCTGTGTTGTCTCCTTGTGATTGTCCGATGTGTGAGTGTATTTGGATGTCTGTATGGTAGAATATGTGAGTTTGTGGGGTGGGTATGTACATGTGTGTTTCTGTGTGTGTATGATTGCTGTGTTTTTTTTTATAGATATTGATTTAGACTTGAGGGGTTTGTAGATTGTACAGCTTACTTTGACTGAGTGAGCTGCAGGTAACCTGTTCTACATTAAAATACTTTACCATGTCCTGGTTGTCAAACATCACATGTTAAATGATATACTATATTCTCATTTGTGTCAAGCTCTATTGTTTTATGCAATGGTAAAGAGTGTAGAGACATCGTGGGAAAATAAGTGAGCTCATTCCAGGATGGACATTTTCCTCCACAGATTGCTGCAGCAGCACTGTGACTCTGAGTATGCATTACTGAATACTAGGTGTCCAGGTGTTTCACACTATAACTTACCCAGTCTCCTTGTTTAGAAAAGCTTCTATTTTATTTAACAGGAACTATCATTTACCTCTGAGCAACACATTTTGAGGACTGACATAGCTGTTTTCAAGGATAGAAATATTTCTATTCATACCACTTTATCAATCTATAATAACATCCTCAATTTTAATTGTCCTTGAAACTCAAAGATGTTTAGCTATGAAATATAATTTACCCAGTTTCTGGAGATCAGATAATAAGTGGTTAGTATATTGTCACTTTGACAGAATTCAAGTGCCCAATATAATAAATGATAAAATATGGAAGAAGTCAAGGGATAGTGATGGTATTTACCCTAGTGTTGTCATTCCCTAATCTGTTGTTTAGATCCACAAATTGATCCCAGCCATACTCTAGCTCTGGTAGAATTATGCAAGCAAATTGGGGTCATACTAATGCGAATGTATTTCATCAAGGAAATACCCAGGAAAAACAAAAAGGTAAGAAAATGAAGGAAGAGAGTGCAAAGGACCATGGGCTAGAGGGCAGGGCAGGCAGGCTTGTCATTTTAACTCTAAGTGCACAAGAATGTCCACTTGAGAAAGTTTTATAAATAAGGTTCCTTCCTAAGATATTTCATTTGTTCACTTCACTGTGATTGAGACTCTAAAACTTTAGCAACTTTAATTATTGACTATCAACATATACATTAAAATAAGTTATTTTCAATAAAATGAATAAAAATAATTTTATTAACATTTTGAGTCTCTTTTCCTCCACATCCCTTTTTGGAGATAAATACTTTAAAAATAATAACTTTAGACATGTTTTCTAAATGTCTACATTTACCCCAGCAATATACCCCAGCAAGGAGATTTACCTTCCTTTATATCATGCAGTCAGCCTCAATATAGCACTTACATTAGTTAGATCATTTTATTATGGATACTTTTGTGTTCTGATTTGGAAGTTGCACAGAACCATTGTGCATGAGGAATATCTGTAGAATACTGTCCAATTCTTTATTCTCTGTTTTCCATAGATTATGGGAAATTTTCATCAGATTATAAGCATAACTGAACCACCATGAGTACTTACCATACAATCTGGGAACTACTTCTGTGTTCATATTCCAGCACTGAGAAGAGGAGCTTTATCAACCAGTTGTATCTGTGACCATTTCTACCATATATGAGATATCCATGAAGTTCATCAATCAACATAAGATTTAACACAGCAGAGTTCATGCACAAAGTAAAATTATTAATATAGTGAAAGGAATACCAATAAATAATTAAGAAAATCAAATAAAATACACCCACATTTCTCTACTCTAACACAAAAGTGGATATGTATGTTGGATCTTTATGCAGATCTAAAGAAAATGTAATCATAAAGTTTTCAGAAGATAGGAAGATATTAGAATATATACTATTAAGTGAAATCAAACAATCCCAGGAAGAAAGAAAGAAAGAAAGAAAGAAAGAAAGAAAGAAAGAAAGAAAGAAAGAAAGAAAGAAAGAAAGAAAGAAAGAGAGAGAGAAAGAAAGAAGAGAGAGAGAGAGAGAGAGTGTGTGTGTGTGTGTGTGTGTGTGAGAGAGAGAGAGAGAGAGAGAGACTTGATCTCTCATTTGCAGAACTTGGACAATAATACCTGTATATACGTGAACATATGTAAATGTTAGTACAATTAACATGTAGACAGAGAACAAGAAAGTCTAAACTTTAGATCACAAGGAAGATCTTATCAAATGTTATAGACAGTTATGAAAGAACATATAAACCTTACTTATTTTTCTAGGTATAACTCAGTCACAGTGTTTTTACTTACGGTGTCTCATATGTGAGGGAAATATATTCAAAAGTGAAAGTGTATGATCCCCTTCCAGAATGGACCAGAGCCCTGAGCATGGGCACTGAATTCCAAAGCCAGTCCCACAACACACAGAGGAAGCTCCACTCCCAGGGGCACTAACAAGCCCAGGCTTATAGAATCAGAGGTGGGGAGGATACAACATCTGCCCCAACACTAGAAGTACCTGGGACAAGTGGGACCCATGCACCCAGGAACTCCTCCTGACCAGTGGCCCAGGTTCCTTCAGGTCTGGGCCAGTGCTCTGAGGAGACCTTGACTGCAAACATGGCAGAAAGTATCACACCACACAGAGGAAGCTCCACTCCCAGGTGCTCTAACATACCCAGGATTGCAGGATCACAGGATCAGAGAATCACAGAATCGCAGGAGCTTGGTCAGACCAGGATATCTTGGTCCCAAAGGCAGTTCCCAGGTGCTACGACATACTCAGGATCTCAGGATCACAGAGACATCTGAACTCTGAGGAATTCTGACAAAGCCAGGATCACAGCAAGGACAGGATCCAGTCAGACAAAGTATCAGCAAGTAGCACTAGAGATAGTCAGGTGGCCAGGGACAAGCATAAGAACATAAGCAAAAGAAACCAATGTTACTTCGCATCATCAGTACCCAATTCTCCCATCATAGCAAGTCCGGGATACATCATCACACCAAAAAAGCAAGATACAGATGTAAAATCACTTCTTATGATGACGATAGAGGACTTTGAGAGAGACATAAATAACTCCTTTAAAGAAATACAAGAGAACATAGGTAAACAGGTAGAAACCCTTTAAGAGGAAACACAAAACTGCCTTAAATAATTACAGGAAATGCAATCAAACAATGAAAATGAACAAAACCATCCATGACCTTAAAATGGAAATAGAAACATTAAAGAAACCCCAAAGGGAGGCAACCCTGGAGTTAGAACACATAGAAAATAAATCAGGAGTCAGAGATTCCAGCATCACCAACAGACGAAACCGGATAGAAGAGAGAATCTCAGATGCAGAAGATACCATAGAAAACATTGAAACAACAATAAAAATGCAAAATGTAAAAAGCTCACAACCCAGAACCTCTAGGAAATACAGGACACAATGAGAAAATCAAAACTAAGGATAATAGGTATAGAAGAGAGAGATCCCCAAACATACAGATCTAGTAAATATCTTCAACAAAATTATAGAAAAAAACTTTCCTAACCTAAAGAAAGAAATGCCCATGAACATAAAAGAACCCTACAGAACTCCAAATAGACAGGATAAGGAAAGGAATTCCTCCGATCACATAATAATCAAAGCGCCAAATGCTGTAAACTAAGAAAGAATATTAAAAGCAGTAGAGAAAAAATTCGAGTAACATATAAAGGCAGACCTATCAGAATTATGACAGATTTCTCATCAGAGACCATGAAAGCTAAAAGATCCTGGGCAGATCTCATACAGCCCCTAAGAGAACACAAATACCAGCCCGGAATACTATACCCAACAAATCTCTCCATCACCTTATTTAGAGAAATCAAGATATTCCTTGAAAAAGTGAAATTTGCACAATATCTTTCTAAATCCAGACCTACAAAGATAGTAGATTAAAAAGACAAAACACAAGGATAGAAACTACACCTTAGAAAAAGTAAGACAGTAATCTTCTTTCAACAAACCCAAAAGATCACCACAGAAACATAAAATCAGGAATTTCAAAGTCATCAGATGCTACTACAATAGCTTATACCCAACAGAATTGGAAAATCTGGAAGAAATGGACATTTTTCTAGACACACACCAGGTGCCAAAGTTCAAAGAGGATCAGATAAACCATCTAACCTGTCCTACAATTCCTAAGGAAATAGAAGCAATCATTTATAGTCTACCAACTAAAAAAGCCCTGGACCAAACAGGTTTAGTGGAGAATTCTATCAGACTTTCAAAGAAGACCTAATACCAATACTTTCCAAACTATTCCACAACATAGAAGGGATAGTTTGGAACACTAGCCAATTTGATCTATGAAGCTACACTAACGCTTGTACCTAAACCACACAAAGACCAAACTAAGAAAGACTACTTCAGACCCATTTCCCTTATGATCATTGGTGCAAAAATATTCAATAAAATTCTTGCCAACCAAATCCAAGAACATATTATGATGATCATTTACCATGATCAAGTAGGCTTCATCACAGGTATGGATCAATATATGAAAATCCACCAACATAATCTACTACATAAATAAATTCAAAGAAATAAAACCACATAAACATTTCATTTGTTTTTGTTTGTTTGTTTGTTTGTTTGTTTTTGAGACAGGATCTCCTCTGTATATCCATGGCTGTCCTGGACTCACTCTGTAGACCAGGCTGGCCTAAAACTCAGAAATTCACCTGCCTCTGCCTCCCAAGTGCTGGGATTAAAGGTGTGCACCACCACTGCCCAGCTTAAACATTTCATTAGATGATGAAAAAGCTGGAAATATCACCTAAATTTATTGATTGTCAGGATTAATATAGTAAAAATGGCCATCTTTCAGAAAGCATCTAAAGATTCAATGCAATCCCCTTCAAAATTCCAACTCAGTTCTTCATAGAACTAGAACGAACAATTTGCAAATTCATCAGGAATTAAAAAAATCTCAGGGTAGCAAAAATTTCTCAACAATAAAAGAACTTCAGGCAGAATCACCATCCCTGACCTCAACCTGTACTACAGAGCAGTAGTAATAAAAACTGTATTGAATTGGTACAGGGACAGGCAGGTAGATCAATGGAATTGAATTGAAAGTACAGAAACAAATCAAAACTACTACGGCCACTTGATCTTTGATAAAGGAGCTAAAACCATCCAGTGGAGAAAAGACAGAATATTTTCAAAACATGCTGGTTCAACTGGCGGTTAGCATGTAGAAGAATGCAATTTGATCCATTCTTATCCCCTGTACAAAGCTCAAGTCCAACTGGATCAGGGACCTCCACATGAAACCAGATACAGTGAAAGTAATAGAAAAGAAAGTGGGGAAGAGCCGCAAGCATTTGGGCACAGGGGAAATTTTCCTGAACAGAATACCAATAGCTGATGCTATAAGATCAAGCATTGACAAATAGGACCTCATAAAATTGTCAAGCTTCCGGGAGGCAAAGAAAAGTGTCAATACAACAAAAAGGCAACTGAAAGATTGGAAAAAGATCTTTACCAATCCTACATCTGAAAAAGGACTAATATACAATATATACAACAAACTCAATAAGTTGTACTCTAGTGAAACAAATAAGCTTATTAAAAATAGAGTACAGAGCTAAACAAAAAAATTGTCAACTGAGAAATACTGAGTGGCTGAGAAGCACCTAAAGAAATGTTAAACACCTTTATTCAGGAGTGAAATGCAAATAAAAAAAAAACCCTGGAGATTCCACCTCATACCAGTCAGTGTGTTTATCTCCATAACCATCTGGAAATAATTTCCATTTTTCATAGTAAATATTCAATGTTTACAGAAAGATGTGTATGTAAAACAAGCAATATGTGTTTCTAATGTTCTCATAAATTGAACAAATATAAGTTAAAGTACAAATTAAGAACCTAATTAAAATCATCATAACAAGTCAAATAGTCTATTTTTTTTCTATCTTGGAAAACGTGGATCTGATGAGTTTATATGTAAGTAGTAAAATTTATGCTAAAATATGAAACAGCATATTGCTTATGCTATGGTATGCTGTGGAGACAATAGTATGCTATATAAAACTTAATCAAATACATTCCACTCATTTACTTTAATTGGCTTATTTTCAAAGACAGAAGGTTTTCTGCCAACTTGCTGGACACTCTTATCAAACCTAAAATTAGTTGTTTTTTCCCCTATTTTTTTCTTTTATACCTAGGAATATAAAAAAGCAATGAGAGGGGTAAACCGTGGCTGGTGTCTGAAAGAATAAAACCTCCAGCAGAAAGACAGGGTCAGAGAGAGGAGCTTGTAGTAGGTACAATTTTGCAGTATCACAACTACTGAAATTGAAATCTTTTCTTTGTTTTTGTCTGAGAGGCAAGAAAGTTTCACATGATTAAAAGAAAAAAGTTAAATTACCCATAATCTATTAAATAAGACAAAGCCTGTCATATAAAACAAAAGTAGTTAATATTTACATTTTTATTACTAAAATTATTGAAAGGTTCAACAAAGTGAAAAAAATCAAATGAAGAACTTCTCAAGCAATAAGGGACACTGGGGTCACCGCCATGACATGGGGAGTTGGGGAGGGCCTTGAAGGGAGCGGCCAATCCCATGGCTCTGGAGCTCAGGTGTCCTTTTCAGATAGGAACTGTTTTCCACCTTGGTTTTTCATTAGACAAATGTTGGGACCTCTTTCAGAAATATGGCTGATAAATCTAGAAACACTTCAGTCATTTGGAAACAATGCTAGTTAGAGAAAGTTCTGTGATGAGCAACCAAACATTTCAGGGCCTTCTGTTACCTGGAGAAATGCCAGGACATGGAACATCCCTCTACATGTGACAATGACAAAAACATTAAATTAGATGTCATTACAGCTTACACAGTCGTAGATGCTAACTTAAGACATGTGAACAGGCTCAGGGTGCTGTGACACACATGAGCTATAGATACAGTTAGTTCTGCACTCAACTATGTTGAAAGGCAATACCAACACTGCCTGGAGAGCTGTCTGCACAGTTCCTAAACTCATGTACATACAGAACTCATCTACCAAAGGCAGAGGCACCTTACAGGGATCAAGTAGCATACAATGTATGACCATGTAATGGTTATATAACACTCAAAGATCTGAACACAAAAACCTTATTTTATCTAATTGTTTAATATTTCAACCTTGCCATCAGTTAGTAAAGTTAAACACCAATGATTAATAGGCAAACAAAAAACCTAATTCATACCTCACAAAAATATTCTCAGGCTGCCAAAACAGTGCCATATGCCTGTTCTCACTCTTACTGTATTTCCTGAGCTTCTAAAATTTTAACTAAAAGCATGTTTTTGTCTGATCACCTGGATACAGGACACATGCTCCTGAGGCATAAAAGCAGTGCCTAAGATCTGTTTTCAGGCAAGCTACAAAATAGTCTTTCCACATTTTCTTGTTTGAACAAAATAATTTCCTTCACACACAATGACTGGAAAGGCAGTTGGGTGACAGTCACTGCCATTTAGTGACACATTTCTCAGTATTTTGTCCATGAGAAATCCATCTGAAATGCAGAGCCAACTCTGCACAAAGGCCTTGCTTTGTGGAAGTTGCACTCTGGTGGAAAGTTTAACCAACCAATAAAACATTTCCTTTTCTCTGTGTGGTCATCAATCCAGCATGCAGTGTAAAACCACAACAAAAGCCAACGTGCAATCTAAAACTTTCTGTGTCTGCATTCATGGTTTCATTGCTTAAGTACAGACAGGACATGGGATCATTTGCTCTGGGCTGCCATTCCACATTTGATCCTGCTAAACTGCCCAACAAGCAGCCCAGGCAGACCTGGGCACACCCTCCATGGATGGTCAGACTCACATGATTAGTTCTACACAACCACAATTATAATTCTCTGGGAAACAAGGTTGATTGCTAGAATTACCCCCCCCCCCCAAAACGAACCACAAAGTTTTTTTTTTTTCCATTTTAAGGCAAGTTTTTTTTTTTCTTTTTGGGTTTTGGTTTTGTCAAGACAGGGTTTCTCTGTATATCCCTGGCTGTCTTGGAACTCACTCTATAGAACAGGCTGGCTTTGAACTCAGAAATCTGCCTGCCTCTGCCTCCCAGAGTACTGGGACTTTTTAAGGCTTCTTTATTCAACCAGTTCTGATCTAAAACAATCACTATACAAGGCTGGTATCATACTTGTTATTTTGTTTCTTTCTGACTAACTACCAGGCTTAATCTCAAGCTGGCTAATAAAAAAACTTTGTTACAAAGCATGGCAAAGAAGGCTGTGAAATTGTCTATTCACAAATGGGTAATTTGAGTACAATATAAATATTTTTATAAAACTATAAATATAAGTATACTGTCACATTTCTACAAAACATGAACAGAAAGGTACAAAAATTCCAGATTTTGTAAATTTTATTGCAGAAATACTTGTTTGAATGCTGAGCTTTTAGAGCAAATTTTCTTCCATTTCCTTACAAGAGTGAGAGACATAGAGTGATAGACAGAGCGGAGATACACATATAGAGAGACAGAGACAAAGTTCTAAAAGTAGAAAAGATACCGAACAGAGTTCCCATCAGAAAGGTAAAATTAACATACTTCCATCAGAAACAGCCCCCGATTCAAAAGCCCAGAGGCCATGTTTATTTGTGGAGAAGAACATAGATTCCATTCCTGAAGAGGCTTTCGAGGAAGCCTGAAGGTGATGGATGCCACAGGGTGCCTCAGCCAAAGACCGGCAAGGGTTTGAGGATGCTCCTGGTCCTCTCTGCCAAGGGGATTCTGTTCAGCTTGCCCACCTCCGCCTGCCAGCCTAGGATCTTCTTGGTTGTCATGTGTGGATGAGCATGCTTTGTCAGGTGGTCACACTGTATGTAGTGCCAGTCACACACAGGACACACCAGCTTCTTCCCTCCAATGTGAGTTCTGTGGTGGCGAGACAGCTCATCTGACCTTGCAAACTTGTTATCCCAGTCATCACATTACAGATGCGGTTAAAAGGTAAGTGTGTGGGCAAAGATGATCTTAAAAGTGGGCAATTTTGAAGTAGATCTTCTGAGGTGCTGTACAGCAGTGGTGATGTAACCAGAATCAGAGACAGGTGTGAGGGGTCTCAATTTTCACTTTTTGAACTCATAATTTCTAATCGTGTCTTGGGGTAATATGAAAGAATAATATTTATTGAACAATGCTTTACAATTCTTTATTTTGGTAGTATAGATTAAGGAAGGAGTCTGTATTATTGTAGAAGCCACTAAGCTATGACATTCACTCTCCTGGATACCTTCTAAGAAGAAAATAATGGACTTACTGTAACAGAAAATATTTTCTGTCATCTCACTACCAAAGCCTTGTAGCCTTTTTGTCCTTCTGTCAGACACATGGAACTTGAGAAGGAACTACTGGTTTGATGTCTAAGCTTACAAACTTTGAGTAATAAACAGACCTATAAATTAGATACCTACACTGTTGTATTCTTATCACTGGGGGGGGGGGGAATCATTAAACTTAGGATTTTATATAAGAAGCAAACATTTATACAGTTTTCTTATAGGCAGAACATGTTTCATCCAGTTTTATTTAATAATGCTTTTGTTCCTTTTTAATATTTTCTATATTTACATTTCTAATGTTTCCCCTTTCCATGTCTCCTCCTCATAAAATCCCTGTCCTATCCCCCTGCCCCTGCCTCTATGATGGTGCTCCCACATCACCTACTATTAATAGGACAAAATGGCAACCAACATATTAGGCAAATCTTTACCAGTCCTACACCTGATACAGAGCTAATATCCAATATATACAAAGAATTCAAGAACTTAGAATCCAGTGAACAAAATAACCCTATTAAAAAATGAGGCACAGAGCTAAACAAAGACTTGCTGAGGGAGGAATACTGAATGGCTAAAAAGCACCTAAAGAAATGTTCAAAATACTTAATAATGAGGGAAATGCAAATCAAAACATCCCCGAGATTCCCTCAAAATCTGTAAGAATGGCTAAGAGCAAAACTCAGGTGAGAGCAGATGCTGGCAAGGATATGGAGAAAGAGGAACACTCCTCCTCTGCTGCTGGGGTTGCAAGCCAGAACAATCACTCTGGAAATCAGTTTGGAGGTTCGTTTAATATATTGGACAAAGTACTACCAGCGTACCTAGCAATACTACTCCTAGGCATATACCAAGAAGATGCTCCAACTTGTAATAAGGACACACGCTCCACTAATTTTATAACAGCCTTAGTTATGAGAGCCAGAAGCTGGAAAGAATCCAGTTGTCCTTCAGAAGAGGAATGGATGCGGAAAATGTGGTCCATTTACACAATGGAGCACTAGTCAGCTATTAAAAACAGTGAATTCATGAAAGCCTTAAGCAAAAGGCTAGAACTAGCCAATTTCATCCTGAGTGAGCTAACACAATCAAAAAGAATACCCATTGTATGTACTCCATGATAAGTGGGTATTAGCCCAGAATCTCAGAATACCCAACATAAAATTCACAGAGCACATGAAGCTCAAGAAGAGAGACCGAAGTGTGTATACTCGAGTCTTTCTTAGAAGGGATATCAAAATACCCAAGCCAGGAGAAACAGAGACAAAACACAGGGCAGGGATTTGAAGGAAAGGCCATTGTGTTGATGATCAGTAGAGTATAGAATGGCAATCTATAAGGTAGTTATTGAAGAAACTAGCAATAAAAATGAAATCTGGTCTACGTATACAACTTCTCCATCTCTAGTGGAAGGACTTTAAGTCAGCTTTGCAATACATAATTTCACATACATATTTATTGTTGCCATGTTTAAAAGAGTCAGGTAAAAGAATGAGCATAGTTGAGCATCATATGAAGAATGTTGAAATAAAATGTGCACTTGTACTTAAAAGAATCTCATTAAAATATGTCAGTGTTAACTTTGAGGATATCTTGTCCCCATCTGAGAAAAGTATAGCAGCTATGGATCACTAAGATGAAAATGGTCTTTAGGCATGTGTATGAGGGGTTGTTAATTGATGAAGGAGGACCCATGCAACTGTGGACATTGTCCACCATTCCTTGGAAGGAGTTCCGGGGCAACTAAGCATGAGCTTGGGAGTCAGCCAGCAAAAACAGTGCTCATTGCTGCAGAAGATTCTGTATATCATGGCTGGGAGTAGAGTATGCTGGAGCACAGCATTTTAGCCTTGCAGAAAGGGAACAAAGAAGAAGGGATGCACTCCTCTGGTGGCCATCTCCTTTGCTACTGTTTATTCAACCTCAGCTTCCAGGTCAAGGAACACACACTTCCCACATTCAGACTGGAACACTTGGATCTTTTCATTCCATCTAGAAAACCTCTAACACATAAACCAGAAGCAAGTGTCTCTGAATTCATAGATGATTCCGGTCAACTTGACACTGTATAAATCATGAAACCATAGTTCTCAATCCCTATTTATTAATTACTGTATACCTTTCTTCATCTTTGCTTTGAAAAGCAAGTATTTCAAGATTCTAATAGGCCTAAGGAGACATTCTCAGTAGCTGCAATTCCTGACCAAAAGGCAAGAGAACTCTTGTCAAAACAATTCCCCAAAAATACTTGCACATGCATGATTATGGCTGCATTGTTTCAAAGAGCCAGGAAATAGAATGGGTCTAACAGCCAATCATCCAAAGAACATTAAAATAGCATGTGCTAAAATACATAACAGAATTGTATTAAAAGGTCTCAGTTATCTTGAATGATTGCTGGATACACCCTAACGCATCAAAGACACAAAATTAGATTTTCTGATACTCATATTTCAATACTCAATATTCAGGCTTTTTTCCGATATACTTTTTATTTACATTTCAAATGATTTCCCCTTTTCTGGATCCCCACGCCCTGAAAGTCCCATAAGCCCTCTTCCCTTCCCCTACACCCCATCAACCCCTTCCCACTTCCTTCTTCTGGTATTGCCCTATACTGCTACACTGAGTCTTTGCATAGCAAGGGGACACTCCTCTGTTCTTCTTGGACATCATTTGTGTGTGGATTATATTTTGGGTATTCCAATTTTCTAGGCTAATATCCACTTATTTGTGAGTGCATACAGTGATTGATCTTTTGAGACTTGGTTACCTCACTTAGTATGCTGTTATCCATCTCCATCCATTTGTGTAAGAATTTCATGAATTCATTGTTTCTAATGGCTGAATAGTACTCCATTTTTTTATCTATTCCTTCGTTGAGGGATACCTGGGTTCTTTCCAGCTTCTGGCTATTATAAATAGGGCTGCTATGAACATAGTGAAACATGTGTCCTTATTACATACTGGGGAATCCTCTGGGTATATGCCCAGGAGTGGTATAGCAGGGTCCTCAGGAGGTGACATGCCCAGTTCTCTGAGCAACTGCCAGACTGATTTCCAGAAGTTTGTACCAATTTGCAACCCCACCAGCAATGGAGGAGTGTTTCTCTTTCTCCACATCCTCGCCCACATGTGCTGTCTCCTGAGTTTTGAATCTTAGCAATTCTGACTGATGTGAGGTGAAATCTCAGGGTTGTTTTGATTTGCATTTTTCTAATGACTAATGATGTTGAGCATTTTCCAAGATGCTTCTCAGCTATCCGAAGTTCTTTGGGTGAAAATTCTTTGTTTAGCTCTGTACCCCATTTTTAATAAGATTATTTGGTTTTATGGGGTCTAACTTCTTGATCTCTTTGTATATATTGTATATTAGCCCTCTGTCAGATGTTGGGTTGGTGAAGATCTTTTCCCAATTGGTTGGTTGCTGATTTGTCCTTTTGATGGTGTCCTTTGCCTTACAGAAACTTTGTAATTTTATGAGGTCCCATTTGTCAATTTTTGATCTTAGAGCATAAGCTATTGGTGTTCTGTTCAGGGCCTTTCCCCCTGTACTGATGTCCTCAAGGGTCTTCTCTAGTTTTTTTTCTATTAGCTTCAGAATGTCTGGCTTTATGTGGAGGTCCTTGATCCATTTGGAGGTGAGCTTACTACAAGGAGGTAAGGATGGATCAATTCACATTCTTCTGCATGCTGACCACCAGTTGAACAAGCACCATTTGTTGAAAAGGTTATCTTTTTTCCATTGGATGTTTTCAGCCCCTTTTTTGAGAATCAAGTGGCCATAGGTGTGTGGGTTCATTTCTAGATCTTCAATCCTATTCCATTGATCCGCCTGATATTCAGGCTTTTTTAAGAAAATGCTTTTCAGTGAATTTTACCAATTCTAAACATCAGTGAGATATTATATCTTGTGTAAATAAATAATCTACATTATGGAAACTCCAAATTAGCATCAGTAATCAATCCATTGTTTCAAGCATTTTCATTGGTTTCTGTTAAAACACTTTAATCTCCTAATTATTTTCAAATAAACATATGAGTCATTAAAAACTATACAGTTAATCCACAGTTCAATACAAGTTAGAATATCTATTTTCTAATTAATACATCATAACCTATGACAGATAATATTGATTTTTGACATTATTAATTCTAAACACATTCAGGAAATATGGCACTCATGCACTGCCAATGAGTCCCAGCTGCATCTGCCTTCCAACTCAAGGACTGAAGACCAGGGGATACCTATGATTCCTCCAGGCCTTGGGAGGCAGATGAGGACTGCTCCAAAAGATGCAGAAAAATTGCATCTGATATTGAAAATTGGAACCAGGATGCAAGTGGCTATTGGAACTAAATTTGACTTTGTATTTCTTACACTTTAAAAACGGAATTATAGGCCAAATCTAGAATTAGTTGGAGGGATGCACGGAAAGACCCTATGATCCAATAAGCACGACTTAATGGGTAATCTAGTGAGATCTCAGAAACCAATGACAACAGCTGTGTAGACAGTGAAGGCTGGAGAATTTGACAGCAATCAGGTTGAAGTCCTTTTACATCTCATCCTGCAAAGGAATATTTTTCTGCATTTATCTATGCCTGGAGGTTTCAAATGACTCTGAGATAAAAATGACTGAATGACTTCCACCTGCCTCATCCACATCCTGCCTGTGACATGTGTCTGCCGTGTTCATAGGCACCTCAGCCTAAATCTTTTGATGTGCAAGGAACATAATATGGAATCTAGGCTCAAACATTTTCCCAATTACATTGTAATAAACATCTGAGAAAAGGGGTCAGGAGTGTGTACCTTTCTGAGGTAAAGAATTAAGTGGAATCCTTTTCCAAAATAAATGACCAAGGTAGTGGATTCTGTATTATCATATATCACAATTATCAAAAACTATGAAGCTGTTATTAAATTGATGCAACTTGTTATCATATTTAATATTACTTGCTAAATGTATACTAAATAAACTTGTTTGAGGTACTTTTTACTTACTTTGTATCTGCGGGTATATATGTGAACAGGCACCACAGCATGCATATAGAGGTAAAAAGATCAGTCCTTTCTCTCCACCATGCGAGTCCTGGAGTAACTCACATTATCAGCCTGGGAAGCAACTCATACCAATTCCTCCTGTTCATATTGAATCTTAGAATTACCAAACCCCCTAGAGTGTGTACTGGTAGCAGTCAGAAGGAAGAAGCCTCCATTACCTTCCTCTTCTATGATCTACAGTATAAAACTCACTCAGGGTTTAGTTAATAGGAATTATATCTTGTCTGCCCAGGTGCTACACAATGCGTACTGTGATTGCTGTTTCTAAAGCCAGAAAATAGGTGTTCTAACACTGAGCCACACAGTGGCAATAACTCAAGAACATGTGGATTTCTCTATTTCAAGATGCAGTTATACTACCCAAAAGATACTTCTTCCTATCACAGATACACTTATTCAAACCTGTTCAGTGCTACAGCGTTCACAGTAACCAGAAGTTTGGAACAACCTATATGGTGCTCAACTGAAAAGCAAGTAAATAAATGTGGTACATTTACACTATAGAGCATTACATAGACATTTACATGAATGAATAAATTATGAAATTCAAAGCTAAATGGTACAAGAAAAAGGCCCAGTGCTTTCTGCTTCTCTTTTCCATTTCATGCTAGCTTTGCTTAGATGAATTGGAGGGCTCTGTTCTTCTTGTATTCGGTCTTCTTTGACATCATTTTGCCCTCCCATTTTGCACAGTGCCCTGATACATGAATGTATCTAGGTAGGAGGATTAATGGAGACACGTCACATAGGGCTGTGTTTTTCATAATCTGTCTCTGTCTGCCTTCTGTTCGCTACCTCTGGATCGGGAGCAGTCTGTCTGTCTCTGTTAGTCTTTCTCTGTCTCTATCTCCTCACTTTGCCTGTGTCTGTCTCTCTGTCTCTCTGTATCTAATTCTATCCTGTTTCTGTCTCACTTTCTCTCTTTCTGTCTCGGTCTGTGTCTCTATCTCTCTGTCTATCTCTCTCAGAATGTCTGTCTCTCTGTCCCTGTCCCTGTCTCTGTCTCTGTCCCTCTCTGTGTGTCTCTGTGTCCTTCTGTTTGTCTCTCTGTCTGTCTGTCTCTCTGTCTCTGTCTCTGTGAGATGAAATGACAAACTTACAACAGTAATATCTTTGTTCAGCCTAGAGGTCTCTCTCCTTCTTCTTCCATTTCCTGATGATTTGAATGAGAACAGCCCCACAGACTTACATATTTGCATCATTAGTCTCCTGTAATGAACTGTATGGAAGGTCAGAAGGTATGGCCCAGTTGAAATTATGGTGCTTATTTGAAGAAGAATGAAACTTGGGGGACTGTAGGATGGGATGTGTCAATGGGAGTCTGGAAGTATATATTAGAGGAGGTAGGTCACTAGGGGAGACTCTTGGAGGAAGTGTTTCACTGGGGGTAGGTTTTAAGATTTAAGATACCAGTAACAGGACCTGAATGTAACTCTGTTTCTTCTTATGTCTGTCTCTGTCTCCATCTCTCTCTGTCAGTCCCTGTCCCTCTATCTCATTCTATCCTGTTTCTGTCTCCCCTTTTCTCTGTCTGTCTCTGTCTCTAGCTTTCTGTCTATCTCTTTCAGTCTGTCTGTCTCTCTGTCTCTGTGTCCCTCTGTCTCTCTGCCTGCCTGCCTGTCTCTCTCTCTCTCTCTCTCTCTCTCTCTCTCTCTCTCTCTCTCTTTCTATCTCTGTCTCTATCTCTGCCTCTGTACTCTTTGGTTTATTACAGAAAAACTCTGATACGACATCAGTGATTCTATCTGTAAAACTATAAGGAAGCCCCAATTAAATACTTGCTGTTCAAAGAAATTCCCCAGTCATGGTGGTTCTTCACAGCAATTAAACAGCAAATAAACACCCACTGAGGACATATCTTTGACTATAACATACACTAATATTATCTGGATGTATAATCACATTTCAATGATAAGTATCTTATTAACACTTGCAAGAAATGTGTGACACTCTTTCTTAACTAAGAGCCCAGGAAATAGGAACTACCATCTTTGGGTTTTGTGCTTATAGCTGCCATCATTTCAGCCATGTCGGGCTGCCCTATAGGCTTGCTTTCTAGCATGGTGTCAAGTCTGTCCCTTTTAAAACATGGCTTCTGAGATTACTGTTGGCTTTCATCTGCCTTCTGACATCAGATTCCTTCTCAGCCAATCAGCACTTAATAGAATCTTGAGGTTACCATGGAGCTGAGTAAACAAGTCTGGCTCAGTGTTCAGTTGAACTGCTTCAACGCATACATGTGACTTGTGCTTGTGAATCTCAATAACCCCTTTACCTTGTGAATACCAATAACCCGTTTACCATCCCTTTATCCAAATCCTATACCTCTACCTGTCTTCCTGCCTCCACGATGTCAGGTAGGAAAGAAACTAAAATGTTTATTTAATTGAAAGTCTCTCAAATAGGGAATCATCAAAATAAGGTGGCATTGGAAAGAAAGTATTGAAGGACAAGAGTGTGCCCTAACTAAGGTCTTGGATCTGACCTTTCCTAGGGTTGTAACTTTGTCCTGAACCTTGACTTATCTACTTGCTGGCAGATTCTAGGGCTCTCTAGGGAATTGAGTCTTTAGGAGGAGGGGATAGAGAAGGAATCCAGATAGTTCTTGCGGCTGTTTCAACTGAAGCAGAGAGAGAACTGTGTATAGACACAGGAGAACTGAGGCCCAAGATGCTTTTCTTTTGATGACAGACTACAGAGTATTACACAATAGTACTTCAAAGATTAGCTGATCAACAGTAATGTTGAGATAAGGAGAGTCAATAAAACATCTTCCACTGTTCAATTAGCAACTTAGATTGACTAGTTTTTGCCAACTGGCTAGATGTATTTTCCTCCTACATGGTTTCACATTTGTGTTCTCTGAAGCTGTCAGGTGGAAACAAGTCTTTCCCTGACAAAAGGATAGATTGTTACATTCACCTGCAGACGAACAGCTGTGTCCACCCTGGTGCTGCACACTGGGTTGAAGATGGGCACCTTACTAATGGAGGAGGTTTCCACTCAATTTTGGCAAATGGTTTAAGATAATTACATTCCTTGATTGTCATTACAAACAAACTCCTATTGTGAATAGCTAGAGTATGTTGGCATACACCTTTAATGTCCACCCTTGGGAACCAGAGGCATGAGATCCAATGTGAACATGAGAGTTTCTCTTGGACAGTAACTTCAAGAGAGTCACTCAGGGGCTATAAGATGGTTCCTTGAGTAATAAAAGGAAATGAATTTTAAAAATTAGCATTCCCAGTAGTAGCTATCTTACATCTGAAACCCACTAAGAAGGAAGGGTGGATCACAGGGCAGTAAGCAAACTGATACTCTTGAGAAGGCAAGCTAGGGACCATTTATAAAAAGATCACACCACCTTTACCTAGAAACAGTGAAGAAAAAGAAAAAAATGGGGCAAGATTGCAGGAGAAGAGAATATGAAAGAATAGATGAAAGGAGAAGACAGAACATAGGGTGTTAGACATGTAACACAGGAAGCTCACCACTGAATGCTCAAGGCAGACAAATGATATTAATAAATACATTTTCAAAGGAACACTGGCTAAAAATTACTGAGTACATGGCAAACATTGAAGTATTTAATGAAATATAGGTCAAGAGTTCAGGAATGATGCTGAGGCTGGGACAGGATATGACTAGAACCACTAACTTATCAGGAAAAACACATTTCATGTTTAGACATTGTCTTCTGAGTCCCTAAACCCTGATGATGCTTTACAATCAGGAAATGAGCTTTCTATGCATATATTGTAGAACCAATTCTTAGTGCAATGTCTGGGCTCAAGAGTAAAATTCTAGCTCCCAGTTGGCATAGGCAGAAGGATTGATGGTAGTTTATCCACATTCTTGAAAGAATGATGAATTATAGGCAAAGCCTGGCCATGAAGTCAAATTATTACTAAAAAGAATTAGAATTTTTTTTGAGAACTTGTGTTTGGGGATTTTGTTTTACTCTGACCTTGAGCATACACAGGATCTGGAGAAATCATGGTGATCTAGATATTCTTTAGTATTAGAGATCAAACTAAAGCAAATTTCCCAGCTTTATACTCATTTACCTCACTAGACACAGTATAATCTTTGTAACAAGGAATTATAAATCTACAAAGATAAGACAGGAATCCATAAAGACACAGTTGTATATCACTAATAAACTTGTGCATCCCCAACAGGTAATTCTTGGGATAGAGGTACCAGTACAGTTTCTTGATACTATTCCACCTATTAGCCAATCAAAACCTGAATCATCTTGAGGTCCCTATGATAAGTACAAAGCTGTTTTCCCAAACTGTGTTCACATTGCCAACCTCACAATGTCTGGTATGGAAAGAAATGGGAACATTTCTTTAGCCGATATCCCCATATTTTGAGAAGTCCAGAAAGTATGGATGCATAGGGAATGTACTGAATGAGAATCTAGTGCCAAGTGTCAATTTTGGCCCTGATATATCTGAGATTATGATTTTGGACAGAGCATTCTCCCTTTCACTATAAGGATCTTCATATTTCATAGTAGCAAAACTAACAGGCTGACCTGTGAGCACAAGTAGATATAGAGTGCTTAAGAGAGCACAGTATAGAGACAGCACCCAGCTAATTCATGGGAATTTTTACAGAGAAGCAGGCAGTGGAGGCACATATTTTTAATGACAGTGCTTTTGAGGCAAATACAGGTGGATTTCTGAGTTCGAGGCCAGCCTGGTCTAAAGAGTGAGTTCCATGACAGTCAGGGCTACACACAGAAACCCTATCTGGAAAAAAAAAAGAAAAAAGGAAGCTACATTTGTTTGCAGATGTCCTGCAAAGGATCTGTGTAGGCCCAGTTCTTTCTGCTTCTCCCAGTTCATGCTAGCTTTGCTCAAGTGAATTGGAGGGCATTGTTCTTCTTTCATTTTGTCTGCTTTGACAGTATCTTGCCGTCATATTTCGCACAGTTCCCTAATGTATGAATGGGTCTGTGTAGGGAGATGGATGAACACACATCACAAAGGACTGTGCATTTCATTCTCTGTCTGTCTTTGTGTCTCTGTTTCTGTCACTCTCTCTGTCTCTGTCTCTTTGTCCTCTGACTCTGTCTGTGTCTCTCTCTCTCTACCCCCATAATATATTGGTATGGAACTCTATATATATTCCCATTTGCTGCAGGAGGAAGTCTTTCTTATAATTGCTGAATAGGGAATTGATCGGTGGGATTAGAAGAATTGGACTGTTAGATTGTTTCTTTTATTTAATTGTTTAGAGCAGTAGCATTTGATTTTAAACTAGGTCTCTGGCCATCTACACTCTATGTTTTTGTCACCTAAGAAGTGTCTTGTATGGATTCTATCTAATTAATTGGGCCTTAAGTCAAATCAGACATTTCTATATTATTCCTAGATCTTCTCTGACACCACTGCCCTAGCATATCTGCCCAATGAGACTGAATAACAGACTTTCAACAGAAAATACTGTAGGTCAAGGGTTTTGTGGCTGAATTGGTATTTGTTTCTCTTTTGGTGGCCTACAGAGAACTCTCCTACAACAAAGAAACTAGAACATAAGGGTAAAGGTTTGAAGTATGCATCTGCTAAACTTCAATTTCAACGTGCTGAGTACGTGTTGGCCTAAGCAATTGAACTCTACTCTCAGTTAGCAAAGAGTAAACAGTTGTCTTAGCAACAGCCTGGGTTGTTTGTATATTTCCATGGGATGACCTTGCAGAACAACTCAAATGAATGCAATGCAGTCACTTTTCATGGAAGCCTTATTGGTGACAAAATGTGGTCAGTAGAGACTCTGTATCGCCCATCAGTAGAAATCACTAAGATTGCCTTCCTATAATTTAGGATTTCCAGTACACTGGGTTTCCATGTTATGCCTCAAATGCCACTGCAACTGAACCTATATCTCCCAGGATTCTCTTCCTTTCCCTTAGCTCCCTTCCTATTCCTCAGGGACTGTGTCCATTGTCTTTCACATAGGTCACCTGTAAAATCTAATCAATCTCTCACTTCCATGGAGATGCATGTATCCATCCTAGTTCATTTCTTCATATCCTGTCTCTGGATGTATGGATTAAAGGTTGGTTAGTATCCTTTAGTGACTACTATCCAGATGTAAGTGAATACATATAATATGTATGTTTCTGGATCTTGGTTATGTCACTATGGATGTTTTTTTTTATTGCCAAAGTTTTTTCTGCAAATGTCATGATGTCATTATTTTTTAAAATATCTAATCTGCCACTATGTAAATATATAACATTTTCCCTAAAGGATCTTCTCAATCTAGGACCATGCTTTGATTCCTGGAAATTGCCCAGTGAGATTAAATGACAAACTTTCAACAGTAATATCTTTGTTCAGCCTAGAGGTCTCTCTCCTTCTTCTTCCATTTCCTGATGATTTGAATGGGAACAGCCCCACAGACTTACATATTTGCATCATTAGTCTCCTGTAATGAACTGTATGGAAGGTCAGAAGGTATGGCCCAGTTGAAATTATGGTGCTTATTTGAATAAGAATGAAACTTGTGGTACTGTAGGATGGGGTGTGTCAATGGGAGTCTGGAAGTATATATTAGAGGAGGTAGGTCACTAGGAGAGACTCTTGGAGGAAGTGTTTCACTGGGGGTAGGTTTTAAGATTTAAGATACCAGCAACAGGACCTGAATGTAACTCTGTTTCTCCTTATGTCTGTCTCTGTCTCCATCTCTCTCTGTCAGTCGCTGTCTCTCTATCTCATTCTATCCTGTTTCTGTCTCCCTTTTTCTCTGTCTGTCTCTGTCTCTATCTCTCTGTCTCTCTCAGTCTGTCTGTCTCTCTGTCTCTGTGTCCCTCTGTCTCTCTGCCTGTCTGTCTCTCTCTCTCTCTCTCTCTGTCTCTCTCTCTCTCTCTCTCTCTCTATCTCTCTCTCTCTTTCTCTCTCTGTCTCTATCTCTGCCTCTGTAATCTTTGGTTTATTACAGAAAAACTCTGATACGACATCAGTGATTCTATCTGTAAGTCTATAAGGAAGCCCCAATTAAATACTTGCTGTTCAAAGAAATTCCCCAGTCATGGTGGTTCTTCACAGCAATTAAACAGCAAATAAACACCCACTGAGGACATATCTTTGACAATAACATACACTAATATTATCCGGATGTATAATCACATTTCAATGATAAGTGTCTTATTAACACTTGCAAGAAATGTGTGACACTCTTTCTTAACTAAGAGCCCAGGAAATAGGAACTACCATCTTTGGGTTTTGTGCTTATAGCTGCCATCATTTCAGCCATGTCAGGCTGCCCAAGCTTGCTTTCTAGCATGGTGTCAAGTCTGTCCCTTTTAAAACATGGCTTCTGAGATTACTGTTGGCTTTCATCTGCCTTCTGACATCAGATTCCTTCTCAGCCAATCAGCACTTAATAGAATTTGAGGTTACCATGGAGCTGAGTAAACAAGTCTGGCTCAGTGTTCAGTTGAACTGCTTCAACGCATACATGTGACTTGTGCTTGTGAATCTCAATAACCCCTTTACCTTGTGAATACCAATAACCCGTTTACCATCCCTTTATCCAAATCCTATACCTCTACCTGTCTTCCTGCCTCCACGATGTCAGGTAGGAAAGAAACTAAAATGTTTATTTAATTGAAAGTCTCTCAAATAGGGAATCATCAAAATAAGGTGGCATTGGAAAGAAAGTATTGAAGGACAAGAGTGTGCCCTAACTAAGGTCTTGGATCTGACCTTTCCTAGGGTTGTAACTTTGTCCTGAACCTTGACTTATCTACTTGCTGGCAGATTCTAGGGCTCTCTAGGGAATTGAGTCTTTAGGAGGAGGGGATAGAGAAGGAATCCAGATAGTTCTTGCGGCTGTTTCAACTGAAGCAGAGAGAGAACTGTGTATAGACACAGGAGAACTGAGGCCCAAGATGCTTTTCTTTTGATGACAGACTACAGAGTATTACACAATAGTACTTCAAAGATTAGCTGATCAACAGTAATGTTGAGATAAGGAGAGTCAATAAAACATCTTCCACTGTTCAATTAGCAACTTAGATTGACTAGTTTTTGCCAACTGGCTAGATGTATTTTCCTCCTACATGGTTTCACATTTGTGTTCTCTGAAGCTGTCAGGTGGAAACAAGTCTTTCCCTGACAAAAGGATAGATTGTTACATTCACCTGCAGACGAACAGCTGTGTCCACCCTGGTGCTGCACACTGGGTTGAAGATGGGCACCTTACTAATGGAGGAGGTTTCCACTCAATTTTGGCAAATGGTTTAAGATAATTACATTCCTTGATTGTCATTACAAACAAACTCCTATTGTGAATAGCTAGAGTATGTTGGCATACACCTTTAATGTCCACCCTTGGGAACCAGAGGCATGAGATCCAATGTGAACATGAGAGTTTCTCTTGGACAGTAACTTCAAGAGAGTCACTCAGGGGCTATAAGATGGTTCCTTGAGTAATAAAAGGAAATGAATTTTAAAAATTAGCATTCCCAGTAGTAGCTATCTTACATCTGAAACCCACTAAGAAGGAAGGGTGGATCACAGGGCAGTAAGCAAACTGATACTCTTGAGAAGGCAAGCTAGGGACCATTTATAAAAAGATCACACCACCTTTACCTAGAAACAGTGAAGAAAAAGAAAAAAATGGGGCAAGATTGCAGGAGAAGAGAATATGAAAGAATAGATGAAAGGAGAAGACAGAACATAGGGGTGTTAGCCATGTAACACAGGAAGCTCACCACTGAATGCTCAAGGCAGACAAATGATATTAATAAATACATTTTGAAAGGAACACTGGCTAAAAATTACTGAGTACATGGCAAACATTGAAAAATTTAATGAAATATAGGTCAAGAGTTCAGGAATGATGCTGAGGCTGGGACAGGATATGACTAGAACCACTAACTTATCAGGAAAAACACATTTCATGTTTAGATATTGTCTTCTGAGTCCCTAAACCCTGATGATGCTTTACAATTAGGAAATGAGCTTTCTATGCATATATTGTAAACCAATTCTTAGTGTAATGTCTGGGCTCAAGAGTAAAATTCTAGCTCCCAGGTGGCATAGGCAGAAGGATTGATGGTAGTTTATCCACATTCTAGAAAGAATGATGAATTATAGGCAAACCCTGGCCATGAAGTCAAATTATTACTAAAAAGAATTAGAATTTTTTTGAGAACTTGTGTTTGGACATTTTGTTTTACTCTGACCTTGAGCATACACAGGATCTGGAGAAATCATGGTGGTCTAGATATTCTTTAGTATTAGAGATCAAACTAAAGCAAATTTCCCAGCTTTATACTCATTTACCTCACAAGACACAGTATAATCTTTGTAACAAGGTATTATAAATGTACGAAGATAAGACAGGAATCCATAAAGACACAGTTGTATATCACTAATAAACTTGTGCCTCCCCAACTAGTAATTCTTGGGATAGAGTACCAGTACAGTTTCATGATACTATTATACCTATTAGCCAATCAAAACCTGAATCTTCTTGAGGTCCCTAGGATAAGTACAAAGCTGTTTTCCCAAACTGTGTTCACATTGCCAACCTTACAATGTCTGGTATGGATGGAAATAGGAACATTTCTTTAGCTGATATCCACATATTTTGAGAAGTCCAGAAAGTATGGATGCATAGGGAATGTACTGAATGAGAATCTAGTGCCAAGTGTCAGTTTGGCCCTGATATATCTGAGATTATGATTTTGGACAGAGCATTCCCTCTTATACTATGAGAATCTTCACATTTCATAGTAGCAAAACTAACAGCCTGACCTGTGAGCACATATATAGAGTGGTTAAGAGAGCACAGTATAGAGAAAGCACCCTGGTAGTTCATGTGAGGTTTCACAAAGAAGCAGGCAGTGGTGGCACACACTTTTTTCTTCTTTTTTCCTTAATTTGACATATTTGTTATTTACATTTCAATTGATTTTTCCCTTTCCTGGATCCCCCCTCCCCAAAAACCTCATAAGCCTTCTTCTCTCCCTGTTCCACAATCCATAACTTCCCAATTGACTGTCCTGGTATTCCCAGGCACTGCTGCACTGATCTTTTACAGGACCGAAGGCCACTCCTTCCTTCTTCTTGGACATCATTTGATATGTGCATTGTGTCTTGGGTACTCCAAGCTTCTAGGTTAATATCCATTTAACAGTGAGTGCATACCATGAGTGTTCTTTTGAGATTGTAATACCTCACTTCGGATGATGTTCTCCAGTTCCATCCATTTGTGTAAGAGTTTCATGAGTTCATTGTTTCTAATGGCTGAATAGTACTCCATTGTGTATATATACCACATTTTCTGTATCCATTCCTCCGTTGAGGGACTTCTGGGTTCTTTCCAGCTTCTGGCTATTATAAATAGGGCTGCTATGAACATAGTTAAGGATGTATCCTTACTACATGCTTTGGAATCCTCTCGGTATATGCCTAGTAATGTTATAGTCGGCCCTCTGGAAGTATCATTCCCAGTTTTCTAAGGAACTGCCAGACTGATTTCCAGAGCAGTAGTACCAGCTTGCAACCCCACCAGCTATGGAGGAGTGTTCCTCTTTCTCAAAATCCATGCCAGCACCAGTTTTCTCTTAACTTTTTTGTCTTAGCCATTCTGACTGGTGTGAGGTGAAATCTCAGGGTTGTTTTGATTTGCATTTCCCTCATGACTAAGGATGTTGAATATTTCTTTAGTTACTTCTCAGCCATTCAATATTCCTCAGGTGAAAACTCTTTGTTTAGCTCTGTACCCCATTTTTAAGAGGGATATTTGGCTCTCTGGAGTCTAATTTCTTGAGTTCTTTTTATATCTTGGATAGAAGCCCTCTGTCAGATACAGTGTAGGTAAAGATCTTTTCTCAATTTATTGGTTGATGTTTTGTCCCTTTGACAATGTCCTTTGCCTTACAGAAACTTTGTAAGAGGTCCCATTTGTCAATTCTAGATCTTAGAGCAAATTGAGGAAATTTTCCCTTGTGCCCATGTCCTCAAGGGTCTTCCCCAGTTTCATTTCTATTAGTTTCAGTGTGTCTGGTCTTATGTGGAGGTTCTTTTTTTTTTTTAATTTTTTTATTCGATATAATTTATTTACATTTCAAATGATTTCCCCTTTTCTAGCCCCCCCACTCCCCGAAAAGTCCCGTAAGCCCCCTTCTCTTCCCCTGTCCTCCCTTCCACCTCTTCCCACTTCCCCGTTCTGGTTTTGCCGAATACTGTTTCACTGAGTCTTTCCAGAACCAGGGGCCACTCCTCATTTCTTCTTGTATCTCATTTGATGTGTGGATTATGTTTTGGGTATTCCAGTTTTCTAGGTTAATAACCACTTATTAGTGAGTGCATACCATGATTCACCTTTTGAGTCTGGGTTACCACACTTAGTATGATGTTCTCTAGCTCCATCCATTTGCCTAAGAATTTCATGAATTCATTGTTTCTAATGGCTGAATAGTACTCCATTGTGTAGATATACCACATTTTTTGCATCCACTCTTCTGTTGAGGGATACCTGGGTTCTTTCCAGCATCTGCCAATTATAAATAGGGCTGCTATGAACATAGTAGAGCATGTATCCTTATTACATGGTGGGGAATCCTCTGGATATATGCCCAGGAGTGGTATAGCAGGATCTTCTGGAAGTGAGGTGCCCAGTTTTCTGAGGAACCGCCAGACTGCTTTCCAGAATGGTTGTACCAATTTGCAACCCCACCAGCAGTGGAGGAGTGTTCCTCTTTCTCCACACCCTTTCCAACACCTGCTGTCTCCTGAATTTTTAATCTTAGCCATTCTGACTGGTGTAAGATGAAATCTTAGGGTTGTTTTGATTTGCATTTCCCTAATGACTAATGAAGTTGAGCATTTTTTAAGATGCTTCTCTGCCTTCTGAAGTTCTTCAGGTGAGAATTCTTTGTTTAACTCTGTACCCCATTTTTTAATAGGGTTGTTTGGTTTTCTGGAGTCTAACTTCTTGAGTTATTTATATATATTGGATATTAGCCCTCTATCTGATGTAGGATTGGTGAAGATCTTTTCCCAATTTGTTGGTTGCCGATCTGTCCTCTTGATGGTGTCCTTTGCCTTACAGAAACTCTGTAACCTTATGAGGTCCCATTTGTCAATTCTTGCTCTTAGAGCATACGCTATTGGTGTTCTGTTCAGAAACTTTCTCCCTGTACCGATGTCCTCAAGGGTCTTCCCCAGTTTCTTTTCTATTAGCTTCAGAGTGTCTGGCTTTATGTGGAGGTCCTTGATCCATTTGGATTTGAGCTTAGTACAAGGAGACAAGGATGGATCAATTCGCATTCTTCTGCATGCTGACCTCCAGTTGAACCAGCACCATTTGTTGAAAAAGGCTATCTTTTTTCCATCGGATGTTTTCAGCCTCTTTGTCGAGGATCAAGTGGCCATAGGTGTGTGGGTCCATTTCTGGATCTTCAGTCCTGTTCCATTGATCCTCCTGCCTGTCACTGTACCAATACCATGCAGTTTTTAACACTATTGCTCTGTAGTATTGCTTGAGGTCAGGGATACTGATTCCCCCAGATTTTCTTTTGTTGCTGAGAATAGTTTTAGCTATCCTGGGTTTTTTGTTGTTCCAGATGAATTTGATAATTGCTCTTTCTAACTCTGTGAAGAATTGAGTTGGGATCTTGACGGGTATTGCATTGAATCTGTATATTGCTTTTGGAAAATGGCCATTTTAACTATATTGATTCTACCGATCCGTGAGCATGGGAGGTTTTCCCATTTTTTGAGGTCTTCTTCCATTTCCTTCTTCAGAGTCTTGATCCACTTGGAATTGAGATTAGTGCAAGTTTTTTAGAATGGATAAATTTGCATTCTTTTGCGTGCTGACCTCCAATTGAATCAGCACCATTTGTTGAAGAGGCTATCTTTTCTCTACTGGATATTTTCTGCTCCTTTATCAAAAATCAAGTCAACATAATTCTGTGGGTCCATTTCTGGATCTTCAGTTCTATTCTATTGATCTACTTGCCTATCACTGTACCAATACCACGCAGTTTTTATCACAATTGCTCTGTATTCCTGCTTGAAGTTGGGGATACTGATTCACCCAGAACTTCTTTTACTGGTGAGAATAATTTTAGCTCTCCTGGGTTTTTTGCTATTCCAGATGAATTTGAGAATTGCTCTTTTTAAGTCTATGAAGAATTGAGTTGGGATTTTGATGGGGATTGCATTGAATCTGTAGATTGCTTTTGGCAAGATGGCCAGTTTTACTATGTTAATCCTGCCAATCCAAGAGCAAGGAAGATTTTTCCATCTTCTGAGGTCTTCTTCAATTTCTTTCTTCAAAGACTTGAAGTTCCTGTCATATCGATCTTTCCATTGTTTGGTTAGAGTCACACCAAGATACTTTATATTGTTTGTGGCTAGTGTGAAGGGTGTCATTTCTCTAATTTCTGAGATTACTGTTGTCTTTCATCTGCCTAATCACATCAGATTCCCTTTCATCCCATCAGCTCCTAATAGAATCTTGAGATTACCATGGAGCTGAGTAAACAAGTCTGGCTCAGTGTTTAGTTGAACTGCTTCAACAGGCACATGTGAATTTTGCTTGTGAATCCCAATAACCTGTTTATCATCCCTTTATCCAAATCCTATACCTCTACTCATCTTCATGCCTCCACAATGTCAGGGAGGAAAAGAAACTAACGTGTGTATTTGACAGTCCCTCAAATAAGGAACCATTAAAGTAAGGTAGAATTGTTCAGAAAGTATTGAAGGACAAGACTGTGCCCTAACTAAGGTCTTGGCTCTGACATTTCCTAGGGTTGTAACTTTGTAACTGAACCTTTACTTATCTACTTGCTGCCAGATTCTAGGGCTCTCTAGGGAATTGAGTCTTTAGGAGGAGGTGATAGACAAGGAATCCAGATAGTTCTTGGGCTGTTTCAACTGAAGCAGAGAGAGAACTGTGTATAGACACAGGAGTACTGAGGCCCAAGATGCTTCTCTTTTGTTGACAGACTACATAGTTTTCCACAATAGTATTGCAAAGTTGGCTTCTTTAAGAGTAATGTTGAAATGAGGAGATTCAATAAGACATCTTCCACTGTTCAATTAGCAACTTAGATAGACTAATTTTTGCCAACTGGGTAGATGAACTTTTCTCCTCCATGGTTGCACATTTGTTTTCTCTCATGCTGTCATGTGGAAAACATGAGGAAAAAAGTATTTCTCTGACAAAAGAACAGTTTGTTACATTCCAGGGCACAGGAACAGCTGTGTTCTCCTTGGTGCTACACACGGGGTTAATGAAGGGTACCTTACTGATGGAGTAGGTTGCCACTCAAATTTGGTAATGGTTAAGACAATTACATATCCATGATTGTTAGCACAAACAAACTCCTAATGTGATTAGCTAGAGTAGTCTCCCATAGTCTTAATATCAGTACTTGGGAACCAGAGGCATGAGGACCAAGGAGAACATGAGAGTGTCTATTGGACAGTAACTTCAAAAGAACCAGTCTGGGGCTATAGGACAGTTACTCCAGAAATAAAATGAAATCCATTTTAAAAATTAGCATTCTCAGTATTTGCAATCTTATGTCTGAAAACATCTGAGACCGAAGGGTTGATCGCAGGCCAGTAAGGATACTCTTGAGAAGGCAAGCTAGGGACCATTTATATAAAGATCACACCGCCTACATAGAGATGGTGAAGAAAATAAAAAAAGGGCCAAAACTGAAGGAGAAGAGAATATGAAAGAATAGATGAAAGGAGAGGACAGAATATAGAGGTATTAACCATGTAACACAGGAAGCTCAGCACTGATTACTCAAGGCAGCCAAATGATATTAAAAATACATTTTAAAAGGAACCGTGGGTACAAATAGCTGAGTACATGGCAAACATTGAAGGATTTAATGAACATATAGGTCAAGAGATCAGGAAGAAACCTGAGGCTGGGGCAGGGTTTGACTAGGAGGATCAGCTTATCAGGAAAAACCATTTTCATGTTTAGTTTTTGTCTTCCTAGACCCTAAATACTGATGATACATTACAATTAAGAAAATGAGAATTCTATGTATATGTTGTAGAACCAATTCTTAGTGCAATGTCTGGACTCAAGTGTAAAGTTCTAGTACCCAGGTGGCAAAGGCAGAGAGATTGATGCTAGTTTATGTCCATTCTAGAAAGAATGATGAAATATAAGTAAACTCTGGCCATGAAGTCAAATCATTAATAAAAAGAAATAGAATTCTTTCTGAGCACTTGTTGTTCACCGGTGACAAATGGGTCAGACTGTGTGTGCTAGAGACTTTCTTTTACTCTGACCTGGAGCATACACAGGAACTGGAGAAATCATCTTGATCTGGATTCTCTTCAGTATTAGGCATCATGCTAAAGGCAGTTTCCCAGCTTTATAATCATTTACCTCACTAGACACAATATAATCTTTGTAACCACACGGAATTATAAAGCTACAAATATGAGACAGGAATCCCTAAAGACTCTCTTTTACATCACTGATATGTCTGTGTCACCTGAAGCTGGAATTTTTTGGCTAAAACTACCAGTACTATTTCATGATACTATTCTACATACTAGCCAATCAAAACCTGAATCACCTTGGGGTACTTATGGTAAGGACAAACCTATTTTCCCAAACTGTGTTCATATTACAAACCTGAAAATATCTGGTAAGTAAAGAAATTTAACATTTCTTTAGCTGATATTCCCATATATTTTGAGAAGTCCAGACAGTGTGGAAGCATAGGGAATGTACTGAACTAAAACCTGGTGCCCTAGTGTCAGTTTTGGCCCTGATTGATCTGAGCTCATGATTTTGGACACAGCATTCCTTCTTTCATTATAAGGATCTTCACATTCCATAGTAGCAAAGTAACAGGCTCTGGGCACACCTAGAGGTAGAGTGCTTAGGAGAGCACAATGTAGAGAAAGCACCCAGGTAGTTCATGGGAGGTTTCCCAGAGAAGCAGAAAGCTGGGGTGTACACAGGAACACGCAAAGCCAAGATGTCTCATTGTGGTAGCCATCCTGCACTCAGTTTCCACATTAACCTTTGAACTGCAGTGCTCTTCAGTAGCAGTGTTGTGATGGGAGGGAAACTGGCTGCCACATCTGCCAACCCTCTATGGACAGGGTTGTCCTTGCTGACCTGCCAGGATTTGCAGCTGTGTCCTATTGGGGACTCAGAGCACAACTCTCATGGACTAGATCTTTATGGTTTGAAGGGAAACTTCAGGACAGAAAATGTGACTGTGTGTCATGTCTAGGACACAGAGAAACTATATTACCTACTGTGGTCCTCCAGGCAAAATCTTTAAAAGATTTTTAAAGTGCCAGCACTACTTGTGAAGATATGCCACCTGAGCACTCGGGGGCCATGGAGATATAGATTTTTAATTCTACAATTAAGTGATTGAAGCAGGATGGTAGACACAACCCATACTGCAGAGTAATAAACTTACAATTTTAATTGAAATATGGACTTAAGTCAACACTTATCATATATAGGAATTTTCTCCTTTTTATTTTCTATATTCTTTGTTTATATTATATATGATTTTCCCTTTCCCAGTTTGGCCCTCAGCATAAGTCCCATAAGCCCTCTTCCCTTTGCCTGTTCCCCAATCAATTCCTCCCACTTCTCTGTCCTGGCACATATCAAATCATTCCCAAAAAGAAACTAGGGGAGGAAGAAGAGAGCCCTGGTCCTGGAAAGGCTTTTTGCAGCAATGTAGGGGATTACCAGGAATTTCAATGGAGATTGATTTACTGTGGCACAGTGGTTTATTTAGCAATGCATATATTAATATAACATTAATTCACAGTGAAGCAAAGTATCTCCTTTCCTAACTTATTGTTCATCTTGTGACAGGTGGGAACCTCCTGAACCCTAGGCACTCAGACCAACAGAGTCTAGGCAATGATGAATCTTTGTGTACAGTAACAACAAGTGTGGTCTCAACACAGTTACAAATAAAGGTAATTTGCGTGGAATTCTTAGAGGCAAATTTAAAACCTCAATGTCTTTTTCTGTGTTTAGACTAGTGATTCTCAAATGTTTTCACCCAACTGGTAGTATATCATTATTTCCTTATATTTCCACTGGGATCAGAGAAAACAGGTCAATGCTCTGTCCAATTAGTCTACATTGAACTATATTGAACACTGCCCTCAAACACTCTAACCCAAGACAGCCTTGTACAATGCTGTGGTCCAAGGGGCTCAGAGTTCTCAAAGCCTGTATGGCCTACTCAAGATCCTCAGCCTTAGTTTCTCAACTTCTCAAACATCAGGATCTTAGTTTTCATTCCTCATGATCATGCAAATGCATAACCCTCCTATGTGTACACAACCACTCACAGCTATGTAAAGTCTTCTGGTCCTGATTTCAATAAATAGCCTATTTGTAACCCAACTCCTTAACTTGAACATTCCCTCAGAGCTCCTTTGCATTATGTTTATAATCAGAAGAGACATTCCTAATCCCAAATCTATCGCTTTACTAGCATAATAAGACATACCAAAGTATGATTATTCACTAAATTTATGAAGTTGAATTGACACTTGGGGTGTTCTATTCACTCTAATTTCTTTAGGGAGAGAGGTTTGTGAATCTGACACAGATATACAAACATAAATGTGTGGGGGGGGAGCATTATTGTGCTAGAAAGCTGGAATGGCAGAATGCCAGGCAAAGTGTTTTGATGTTTCCTGTCTTCTCTTTTCTGTCTTAGAACATCGCCAGGCATGATAATGCCACTCTTCTTCCCCAAGAGCGGTTCCAACTTCTAAGTGCTCTTGGGCAGAACATCGAAATAAATAAGAATTTTTCACTGGCATTTTATACAAGCCTGAGCAAACACTTCTACAAAATGGCAGCTGACCTTGATCACTGTGGACAAAAGGAAGCAGCCTTTGTGCTCTACCACAAATTCCTCACGTGAGAACCTGCAGTTTATACTCCGTTTCTCCAAAACTTTTTTTTGTTCAGTCTGCTTTTCTATTCAGGGTTTTCCTCTTTGTTGACAGCTATAGAACTTGAGGATGTTATTATTTCATCAGATTTCTGGCACTGCCCACACAGACTTTTTCTTGTGATTCAAAGATATGAGGACCAAAATGGTGGTGTTATAAATAAGGAAATATAATGGCACACAAGGTCCAGCTCGTAGTGGAAGAAAAGAGGGCTGAAAATCAGTGTGTATCTGAATTGATAGCTATTTTGATTTTCAAATCTCCCTTGATATAAACAGTCACAGGTTTGTCTCTGATGGGTGGCCATGCTTATTGAGTTCTATGGGAGAGAGGTAGGCATTCCTGTAGCTTCACAGTCACCAGAGGATTGTTGACTACCTGGCTTCTGTGTGGTTAACCATCCTTAGGGATTTCTCCAAACTGTTCATTGTATTGCATGGGAAGAGTGAAAAATAGATTGTAAAGCTGTCACCATGAAAAAGTTCTTACAGCCTCAGTGACAAGGGTGCTTTGACTTTAGTAAGGGGAAGATGGAAAAGTCTCACTAATCCTGATTGGCCTTAAAATTAATGAAACAGAATATAAGGAGATATACAGGAGCTCAGCTACTAGGGAGTGGTTTTCTGGACATGATTTCATTGATCTTCAGAAGACTGAATGTTTAGTAGGTACATCAATTACTGTTCCACAACTACAAAACTTAGATTTATAGATGAGTTGAGGCACCACAGTTTGCATTCCATTTGTTGTACACATACTACAACAGGGGTTCTCTTGGATTTCCATTGGTGGTTTCCAGTAAAATGAAGGCTTCCTCTTGAGGTCATAATAAATCTCCTCTCATTTCTTCCCTTTTCAAAAAACAAGACTCTCTTACCAAACTGTCACATTTTCTCCCATACATCAGCTTCCCAGATTGAATTTCTGGTCATATCCTCTTCTCAAGCATAGTTTCTGACAAGGCAGTGAATCTTGAATCTTGGACAGACATGAGCGTTGAAGCAGTTTACTAGCATCTTTCAGTGCATCATGACACTAGGTGCCCAGGGCTCATCAGCACCTAGAACTGAGCACCCTCAGTATCTCCTCTCATTGCCTAGTGATGTCTGAGGTGAGGTGGTAAACTCCCAGTAAGCAATACACAAAAGTGCTATGTGAGCAAAGATTAATATTGGGAATGAAAGACTGAGATCACTGTATTTTTTTTCTAGTTTAAGTCCAGGAGTCCATCCTGTTTCCTCAAGGATCTGTGGGTCTATCTGATGCCTCCTGGGTGTTGAAATGACCAACTGGCACTGTGTCACATTAACTATGCTTATAGGCTGCTAATGTTTGCTGAATGTGCCAGTTTCATGGAAGAATTTTGATATTCTTTCTCCAGTCTCAGTAATGGAAATGGATGTGGGATCTCATGGTGTACCTTATTAAACACCAGTAACTTCTAAAGCAGTGACTACAGAGTCCAAATTTCCTCAGGGACTCATTTAGACATTTTAATTTCTCTGCACAGCTTAGTCTCTCTGCTCTATTCCTTTAGACTCTATGTGGAAAAGCTCCCTGCAGATAAAAAGTACAAAGACGTTGTGGAGATTTATAAAAAATCAAATATTCTCAAGGTAGGTTTTCATTCTCAATGTGGCTCACCAAAAACTCCAGAGCAGAACACAGCTGCTCACAGAAAAGCCACAGATGATGGCACTAGAAGGAATGGGGGGCAATGCTGCTTCAGGAATTCTGTATAGAGGGGGTGGCTGGGAATGGGGTCCAAGTCATGCATGAGATACTGCTGCCCCTGACAACCTCTTTTCTTTCTCTCTTTTCTGACATGAGCACTGTTCTAATTATCCATTTTGGTTTTGTATTGCAGACAACAAAACAGATTTTTGTAAGGGCTGAGGAGCTGAAGAGAGACCTGATGAATGAATACACTGAAGAACATCTTGTTTACTTGACAGAAAAGGTTAGTGTGAGGAGAAGCATGGATATAGGAGGACTGTGTGACAACTACTCACTCTGTACCCAGGACTGTCTTCTTCAGTGTCTTTGAAGTGTGTGAGTCAATGAAAGGGCTCCACATGCCCTCTGTAGTCCAATCAACACACATGAACACACACACACACACAAACACACACATACACACACACACAGACAGACACATACAATGTCATGGTATACTAAGAAGACTGAGACCTAACTTTATTAAAAACAGGAAAAGAGTAAGGTAGAAGAATGGATTTTCCAAAACACCAGGGATACAAGGCCCTAGACTGAAATGTCAGACTTTAACGAAACTACACTTTGTTCATATCTGGGCTGAAAAGACGTTTCTTCCAAATTTTGAAGTAGTGGCCTAAATTCTTTTCCTTTCCTGCAGAAGAAAGAAGAAGAACTGTCCAAGAAGGCATCATTCTTGGAGGAAAAACAAAAGATCAGATCACGACTTTCAAAATGGGCTTCCTTTCCTTTTCAAAAAGGGTATGGTTCTCAAGAAAAATAAACAAGGTGGGGAGGAGGGCCCTGGAGCACCAATTTCATCAAAAGAAGCTCAGCCTTATTCAGTAACAACTGGAACCTTCAGTCCAACAGTGGTGCCTTCAGGAAAGAAAGCCTGCAATGAAGCAGCTCCAACAACATCACCAGCTGCCAAGGAGGCTGCAGAACTTGGCACCTTAGAACATCCAGGTGAGTCACCACAGGTTTCTCACTAGGACAAGCCTTGTATAGAAGTGGTTCCAAATGCATCTGGCTCAGGAAAACAGGATTGAGACTGAAGCTCACCAGTAATTTAAGGCAGAGGTGCTGGACAGGTCAAGTCAGGAACACTGGACCCCACAGAGAATCCTGAATCTCCTGCCATGTGATCAGTCTTCTGCTTGTGGATTAATGAACATATAGGTCAAGAGATCCGGAAGGATCCCTAGGCTGGCACAGGATGTTACTAGGAGGGCCAGCTTATCAGGAAAAACACCTTTCATGTTTATCATCTTCTGAGTCCCTAAACACTGATGCTGCTTTACAATTAGAAAATAAGCATTCTATGCATATATTGTAGAACCAAATCTTAGTGCAATGTCTGGGTTCAAGAGTAAAATTCTAGCACGCAGGTGGCATAGGGAGAGGGATTGATGCTAGTTTATACCCATTCTAGAAAGAATGATGAATTATAGGCAATCTCTGGCTATAAAGTCAAATTATTATTACAATGAAATAGAAATTTTTCTGAGCACTTGTGGTTGACAGGTGCCAAATGTGCTAGGGATTTTGTTTTACTCTGACTTTCAGCTGGAGTCATTGTGGTATTCTAGATTCTATTTAGTATTAGGGATCAAGCTAAATCGAATTTCCAAGCTTTATACTCATTTACCTTACTAGACACGGTATAATCTTTATAACCACAAGGAATTATAAAGCTACAAAAATAAGACAGGAATCAATAAAGACTTGGTTGTATATCACAATGAGACTGTGTCTCTCCAACCAGGAATTCTTGGACCAGAGCTACCAGTACAGTTTCATGATACTATTCCACCTACTAGCCAATCAAAATATGAACCATGTTGAGGTCCTTATGATAAGGACAAACCTGTTTCCCCAAACTGTGTTCACATTACAAACCTTACAATGTATTGTATGGAAAGAAATGGGAACATTTCTTTTGCTGATATGCCCATATTTTGAGAAGTCCAAACAGTGTAGAAGCATAGGGAATGTACTGAACTAGAATCTGGTGACCTAGTGTCAGTTTTGGCTCTGATATATCTGAGATTATGATTTTGGACAGAGCATTTCCTCTTCCACTATAGGGATCTTCACATTCTATAGCAGCAAAACTAACAGGTTGACCTGTGAGCACAAGTAGATGCAGAGTGCTTAAGGGAGCACAGTATAGAGAAAGGACCCAGGTAGCTCATGGGAGGTTTTGCAGAGAAGCAGGCAGTGGTGGCACACACTTTTAATCCCAGTACTTGGGAGGCAAATACAAGTGGATTTCCCAGTTGGAGGCCAGCCTGGTCTACAGAGTGAGTTCTATGAGAGCCTGGGATATACAGAGAAACACTATCTAGAAAAAAAAGAAAAAAGGAAGCTACATATTTTTGCAGCTGTCCTGCAAAGGATCTGTGTAGGCCCAGTGCTTTCTGCTTCTCCCAGTTCATGCTAGCTCTGCTCAGATCAATTGGAGGGCTCTGTTCTTCTTTTCTTTCATTCTGTCTGCTTTGACATTATTTTGTCCTCCTATTCTGCACAGTTCCCTGATATATGAATGGGACTGATAGGGGGATTGATGGAGACACATCACATAGGTCTGTGTCTTTCATTCCCTGTCTCTGTCTGAGTGTTTCTCTCTGTTTTTGTTGCTCTGTCTGTCTCTGTCACTGTCTGTGTCTGTCTGCCTCTCTCTTTACCTCTCTCTCTGTCTCTCTGTCTCTGTTTCTCTGTCTCTCTGTCTCTCTGTCTCTGTCTCTCTCTCTCTCTCTCTCTCTCTCTCTCTCTCTCTCTCTCTCTCTCTCTCTCTCTCTCTTTCTCCATAATATCTTGGTATTGGACACTATGTTCACACTTGGTGCAGAAGGAATCTTTTCTTATAATGGCTGAATAGGGCATTGAACATTGGGATTAGAAGAATTGGACTGCTAGATTGTTTCTTTTATTTAATTTTTTAGACCAGTAGGATTTGATTTTAAACTAGATCTCTGGCCATATAGACTCTATGTTTTTGTCACATAAGCAGTGTCTTGTATATATTCTGTCTCATTAATTGGGCCTTAAGTCAAATCAGACATTTTTATATTATTCCTAGAGGTTCTCTGACACCACTGCCCTAGCATATCTGGCAGGTATAACTGGCCAATGAGAAATATTGTAGGTCAAGGGGTTTGTGGCTGAGTTGGTATTTGTTTCTGTTTCAGTAGCCAACAGAGTATGTTCCTATAACAAAGAAACAAGGACATAAGGGTAAAGGTTTCAAGCATGCATCAGCTCAAATTCAATTTCTTTTTTTAAATTGAGTATCTTCTTCATTTACGCTGCAGATGATAAAACCTTTCCCAATTTCTACCCTCCCAAAAGCTCCCTCCCCAAAGATTCCCAACCCTTCCTCCCACCCACTGCATCCATGTATATGCCCCTCTACCTGTCACACTTCCACCTCCTCCCCACCTCTGTCGGTTTCCCTTTTGGGGGGGCCTCTATTGAGCCTTTACCTGACCAAAGACCACTCCTGCAACTGATGCCCAACAACACATTCCTATGCCACATTTTTGCCTGGAACCATATGTACCTCTTGGTTGATGGTTCAGTCCCTGGGAGTCTTGGGGTGTCTGCGTGGCTGAAGTCATTGTTCTTCCCCTGGGGTGTAAACCCCTTCAGCTCCTCCAGACCACCCTCCAGATCCTGCATTGGACACCCCATGCCCAGTCCAGTAGTTGGTTGCTAGTTTCTGCCTTTGTATTAGTAGGGCTCTGGCAGGGCCCCTCTGGAGACAGCCATGGCATGCTCCTTTTGTACATACTTCTTGTCATAGTGTCGGAGTTTGGTGACTGTTTATAGGATGAATCTCCAGGTAGGGCAGTCTCTGGGTGGCCTTTACTTCAATGTCTTGTCTCCCTTATTGCTCCTGTGAGTATTATGTTCCCTTTTTCAGAGGAACCGTAGCACCCTCAGTTAAGCCCTCCTACTTCTTGAGCTTCCTGTGCTAGGTGAATTGTAAATTGTTTCTTCTGAGCTTTGGACTAGCAATGGCTTATTAGTGAGTGCATACCATGTGTGTTCTTGTGACTGGGTTACCTTGCTCAGGGTGACACGTTCTAGTTCCATCCATTTGCCTAAGATTTTCATGAATTCATTGTTTCTAATGGCTGAATAGTACTCCATTGTGTACATATACCACATCTTCTGTATCCATTCCTCTGTTGAGGGGCATCAGGGTTCTATCTAGCTTCTGGCTATTATAAATAAAATTGCTAAGAACATATTGGAGCATGTGTCCATATTACATGTAGGAACATCTTCTGAGTACATGACCAAGAGTGGTATAGCTGGGTCCTCAGATAGTACTATGTTTAATTTTCTGAGGAATCACCAAACTAATTTCCAGAGTGGTTTTACCAGCTTGCAATCCCACCAACAATGGAGAAGTGTTCTTCTTTCTCCACATCCTCTCCAGCATCTGCTGACCCCAGAGTTTTTCATCTTAGCCATTCTGACTGGTATAAGGTGCAATCCCAGGGTTGTTTTGATTTGCATTTCCCTGATATCGAAGGATGCTGAACATTTCTTTAGGTGCTTTAGAGTCATTTGAGTTTCCTCAGTTGAGAATTCCCTGTTTAGCTCTGTACCCAATTTTTTAATAGGGTCATTTGATTCTCTGGAGACTAAAGTCTTCAATTCTTTGTATACATGGATATAAGCCTTCTATCGATGCAGGGTTAGTAAAGATCTTTTCCCATTTTTTTGGTTGCCATTTTGTCCTATTGACTGTGTCCTTTGCCTTACAGAAGCTTTGCAGTTTTATGAGGTCCCATTTGTTGATTCTTGTTCTTAGAGCATAAGCCATTGGTGTTCTGCTCAGAAACTTTGCCCCTGTGACCATGTGTTCAAGGTTTGTCACCACTTCTTCTCTATAAGCTTCAGTGTGTCTGATTTTATCTGTAGATCCTTGGATTTATCTGTAGATCCACTTGGATTTGAGCTTTAGACAAGGAGATAAGAATGGGTCCATTTGCATTTTTCTGCATGCAGACCTCCAGTTGATCCAGCACTATTTTTTTTTTAAATGCTCTCTTTTGTCCACTGGATGTTGTTTAGCTTCTTTGTCAAATATCAAGTGACCATAGGTGTGTGGATTCTTTTCTGGGTCTTCAATTCTATTCCATTGATCTTCCTGCCTGTCTGCATACCAATACCAAACAGTTTTTATCACTATTGCTCTGTAGTAGAGCTTGAGGTTAGGGATGGTGATTTCCCCAGAATATCTTTTCTTGTGAAGAATAATTTTTACTATCCTGGTTTTTTTGTTATTCCAGATGAATTTGTGAATTGCTCTTTCTAGATCTATGAAGAACTGATTTGGAATTTTGATGAGGATTGCATTGAATCTGTGGATTGCTTTCGGCAAGATGGCCATTTTTACTATATTGATCCTGCAAATCCATGAACATGGGAGATCTTTCCATCTTCTGAGACTTTCTTCGATTTCTTTCTTCAGAGGCTTAAAGTTCTTCTCATATAGACACTTCACTTGCTTCGTCAGGTTCACACCTAGGTGTGAAATATTATTTGGTACTATTGTGAAGGGTGTCATTTTCCTAATTTCTGTCTCATCTTGTTTATCCTTTGAGTAGAGGAAGGCTACTGATTTGTTTGAGTTAATTTTATATCCAGCCACTTTGCTGAAGTTATCAGCTTTAGGAGTTCTCTGGTGTAAGTCTTGGAGTTGCTTAAGTATACTATCATATCATCAGCAAATATTGATAGTTTGACTTCTTCCTTTCCAATTTGTATACCTTTGCCCCCTTTTTGCTGCCTGATTGCTCTGGCTAAGACTTCAAGTACTAAGATGAATAGATAGGGAAAGAGTGGCCAGCCTTTTCTGGTCCCCAATTTTAGTCTGATTGCTTTAAGTTTCTCTCCATTTAGTTTGATGTTGATTAGTTAGAATGGGTCAATTTACATTTTTTTGCATGCAGACCTCCAGTTGATCCAGCACCATTTTTTTTTAAATGCTGTCTTTTTTCCACTGGATGTTTTTTAGCTCCTTTGTCAAATATCAAGTGACTAGAGGTGTGTGGATTCCTTTCTGGGTCTTCAATTCTTCAGTATGCAGTATATTGTTTTCATTATGTTTAGGTATGGGCTTTGGATTCCCAATCTCTCCAAGTCTTTTATCATGAAGGGATGCTGAATTTTGTCAAAAGCCTTTTCAGCATCTAATGAAATAATCATTGTTTTTTTTTCCTTTGGATTGTTAATGTAGTAAATTAGAATGACGGATTTCTGTATGTTAAACCATCCCAGCCTCACTGGGATGAAGCCTAAATGATCATGGTTAATTATATAGTCCTGATGCATTCTTGGATTCCGTTGGTCAGGGTGTTGTTCAATATTTTTGGTTTGGTTTAGGTATAAGTGTGATTTTGGCTTCATAGAATGAGTTCGGTAGTGTTCCTTGAGTTTCTATTTCGTGGAAATGTTTGAAGATTATCGGAATTAATTCTTCTTTGAAGATCTGATAGAATTCCCCACTAAACCCATCTGGTCCTGGGCCTTTTTTTGAAGGGAAAATACTCATGACTGCTTCTATTTCTTCAAGGCTTATGGGACTATTTATATGGTTTATTTGATCCTGTTTTGACATTGACACCTGGTATGTATCTTGAAAGCTATCCATTTCATCCAGGTTTTCAAACTTTGTTGAGTATAAACTCTTGTACTAGGATCTGATGATTTTTTGAATTTCCACAGCTCCTGTGGTTATGTCTCCCTAATCATTCCTGATTTTATTAATTTGGATGCTGTCTCCATGCCCCCTGGTTAGTCTGGCTAAGGGTTTATCTATCTTGATTTTCTCAAAGAACCAGATCCTTGTTTTGTTGATTCTTTGTATAGCTCTTTTTACTTCTGCTTGGTTAATTTTGGATCTAAGTTTGATTATTTCCTGCAGTCTACTCCTCTTGGGGGTATTTGCTTCCTTTTCTTCTAGAGCCTTCAAGTGCGCTGTCAAACTGTTAGTGTAAGCTCTCTCCATTCCTTTTTTGGAGGCACTTAGAGCTATGAGCTTTCCTCTTAGCACTGCTTTCATTGTGTCTCATAAATTTTAGTATGATGTGTCTTCATTTTCATTGAATTCTAAAAAGTCTTTAATTTCTTTATTTCTTCCTTGACCAAGCTATCGTTGAGAAGAGCATTGTTCAAAGTCCATGTATATGTGTGTTTTCCATTGTTGTTGTTTGAGCTTAAGACCAGCCTTAGGCCATGGTGATCTGATAAGATACCTGAAATAATTTCAATATTTCTATATCTGTTGAGACCTGCTCTGTAACCAATTATATGGTCAATTTTGGATAAGGTACCATGAGGTGCTGAGAAGAAGGTATATTCTTTTGCTTTATGGTGGAATGTTCTATAAATATCTGTTAGATCCAGTTGGTCTATAACTTCAGTTAGTTTCACAGTATCTCTGTTTAGTTTCTGATTCCATGATTTGATCATTTTTGGCAGTGCGGTGCTGAAATCTCCCACTATTATCGTGTTGGGTGCAATGTGTGCTTTGAGCTTTATTAAAGTTGCTTTTATGAATGTGGGTGCCCTTATGTTCAGAGCATAAGTCTTTTCCTTTGAGCAGTATGAATTGTCCCTTCTTATATTTTTGGACATCACTACCAGTTTCATGATACTATTCTACCTACTAGCCAATCAACACCTGAATCAATTTGGGGTCCTTATGATAAGGACAAACCTATTTTCCCAAACTTTGCTCATATTACAAACCTTAAAATGTCTGGAGAGGAAAGAAATCTACACATTTCTTTAGCTGATATCCGCATATATTTTGAGAAGTCCAGAAAGTGTGGAAGCATAGGGAATGTACTGAACTAGAATCTGGTGCCCTAGTGTTAGTTTTGGCTCTGATATATCTGAGCTCATGATTTTGGACAGAGCATTCTATCTTCCACTAAAGTATCTTCACATTCCATAGTAGCAAAACTAACAGGCTGGGTTCTGAGCCCACCTAGAGGTAGAGTGCATAGGAGAGAACAGTGTAGATAACACACCCAGGTAGTTCATGAGAAGTCTTCCAGAGAAGCAGACAGAGAGCTGGGGTGTTCACAGGAACACTCAAAGCCAAGATGTCTCATTGTGGTAGCTATCTTGCACTCAGTTTCCACATTAACCTCTTCAGTAGCAGTGTTGTGATGGGAGGGAAACTAGCTGCCACAACTGCCAACCCTCTATGGAAAGGGTTGTCCTGTCTGGCCTGCCAGGATTGGCAGCTGTGTCCTACTGGGGACTCAGAGTATAACCCTCATGGACCAGATCTTTATGGCTTGAATGGAAATTTCAGGACAGAAAATGTGACTGTGTGTCATGTCTAGGACACAAAGAAACTATATTACATACTATGGTCCTCCAGGCAAAATCTTTAAAAGAAGTGCCAGTGCCAGCACTACTTGTGACGATATGCCACCTTAGCACTAGGGGGCCATGGAGATACAGGCTTTTAATCCTACAATTAAGTGACTGAAGTAGGATGGTAGACACAACCCAAATTGCAGAATAATACACTTACAATTATAATTGAAATAAATGGTCTCAGGAAACAAGCTGGAGTAGCCATTTTAATATCAGATAAAACTGACTTTCAACCCAAAGTCATCAAAAGAGACCCTGAGGGACACTTCTTGCTGGTCAAAGGAAAAATACAACAAGAAGAACTCTCAATCATGAACATCTATGCTACAAATGCAAGGGCACCCTCATTCGTAAAAGAAACTTTATTAAAGCTCAAAGCACACATTGCACCTAACACAATAATTGTGGGTGACTTCAACACTGCACTTTCCTCAATGGACCGATCAGGAAAATAGAAACTAAACAGGGACATAATGAAATTAATTGAAGCTTTGGACCAATTAGATTTAACACATATATATATAGAACATTCTATCCTAAAGCGAAAGAATATACCTTTTTCTCAGCACCTCATGGTACCTTCTCCAAAATCGACCATATAATTGGTCACAAGACAGACCTCAACAAATATAAGAAGATCGAACTAATCCCATGCCTCCTGTCAGATCACTATGGAGTAAAAGTGGTCTTCAATAGCAACAAAAACAACAGAAAACCCACATGCACGTGGAAATTGAACAATATTCTACTCAATGATACCTTGGTCAAGGAAGAAATAAAGAAAGAAATTAAAGACTTTTTAGAACACAATGAAAATGAAGACACAACATACCCAAATCTATGGGACACAATGAAAGCAGTGCTAAGAGGAAAACTCATAGTCCTGAGTGCCTCCAAAAAGAAAATGGAGAGAGCATACATTACCAGCTTAATGACACACCTGAAAGCCCTGGAACAAAAAGAAGCTATTTCACCCAGGAGGTGTAGAAGGCAGGAAATCATCAAACTAGATGATTAGAAGGCAGGAAATCAATCAAGTAGAAACAAAGAGAACCATACAAAGAATCAACAAAACAAGGAGCTGGTTCTTCGAGAAAATCAACAAGATAGTTAAACCCTTAGCCAGACTGACCAAAGGGCACAGAGAAAGTATCCAAATTGACAAACTTAGAAATGAAAAGGGAGATATAACAACAGAAACTGAGGAAATCCAAAAAATCATCAGATCCTACTACAAGAGCCTGTACTCAACACAACTGGAGAACCTAGAGGAAATGGACAATTTCCTTGACAGATACCAAATACCAAAATTAAATCAGGACCAAATAGAGCATTTAAACAGTCCCATAATGCCTAAAGAAATTGAAGGAGTCATCGAAAGTCTTCCAACGAAAAAAAAGCACAGGACCAGATGGTTTCAGTGCAGAATTCTATCAGACTTTCAAAGAAGAGTTAACACCAATACTCTTCAAATTATTCCACAAAATAGAAACAGAAGGAACACTACCCAATTCCTTCTATGAAGCCACAATTACGCTGATACCAAAATCACACAAAGATCCAACAAAGAAAGAGAACTTCAGACCAATTTCCCTTATGAACATCGATGCAAAAATACTCAATAAAATTCTTGCCAACCGAATCCAAGAACACATCAAAAACGATCATCCACCATGATCAAGTAGGCTTTATCCTGGCAATGCAGGGTTGGTTCAATATACGGAAATCTATCAATGCAATCCACTACATAAACAAACTCAAAGAAAAAAAACACATGGTCATTTCATTGGATGCTGAAAAAGCATTTGACAAAATTCAGCATCCTTTCATGCTTAAAGTCTTGGAAAGAACAGGAATTCAAGGCCCATACCTAAACATAGTAAAAGCAATATACAGCAAACCGGTAGCCAGCATCAAACTAAATGGAGAGAAACTTGAAGCAATCCCACTAAAATCAGGGATTAGACAGGGCTGCCCCCTTTCTCCTTATCTTTTCAATATTGTACTTGAGGTACTAGCTCAGGCAATTCGAAAACATAAGGAGGTCAAAAGGATACAAATTGGAAAGGAAGAAGTCAAACTATCATTATTTGCAGATGACATGATAGTCTACCTAAGTGACCCAAAAAACTCCACTAGAGAACTCCTACAGCTGATAAACAACTTCAGCAAAGTGACAGGTTATAAAATCAACTCAAGCAAATCAGTGGCCTTCCTATACTCAAAGGATAAGCAGGCTGAGAAAGAAATTAGGGAAATGACCCCCTTCACAATAGCCACAAATAGTATAAAGTATCTTGGGGTGACGCTTACCAAACATGTGAAAGATCTGTATGACAAGAACTTCAAGACTCTGAAGAAGGAAATGGAAGAAGACCTCAAAAAATGGGAAAACCTCCCATGCTCATGGATCGGTAGAATCAATATAGTTAAAATGGCCATTTTGCCAAAAGTAATCTACAGATTCAATGCAATACCCATCGGCATCCCAACTCAATTCTTCACAGAGTTAGAAAGAGCAATTATCAAATTCATCTGGAATAACAAAAAACCCAGGATAGATAAAACTATTCTCAGCAACAAAAGAAATTCTGGGGGAATTAGTATCCCTGACCTCAAGCAATACTACAGAGCAATAGTGTTAAAAACTGCATGGTATTGGTACAGTGACAGGCAGGAGGATCAATGGAACAGGATTGAAGATCCAGAAATGAACCCACACACCTATGGCCACTTGATCCTCGACAAAGAGGCTGAAAACATCCAATGGAAAAAAGATAGCCTTTTCAACAAATGGTGCTGGTTCAACTGGAGGGCAGCATGCAGAAGAATGCAAATTGATCCATCCTTGTCTCCTTGTACCAAGCTCAAATCCAAATGGATCAAGGACCTCCACATAAAGCCAGACACTCTGAAGTTAATAGAAAAGAAACTGGGGAAGACCCTTGAGGACATCGGTACAGGGAGAAAGTTTCTGAACAGAACACCAATAGCGTATGCTCTAAGAGCAAGAATTGACAAATGGGACCTCATAAAATTACAAAGTTTCTGTAAGGCAAAGGACACCATCAAGAGGACAAATCGGCAACCAACAAATTGGGAAAAGATCTTCATCAATCCTACATCAGATAGAGGGCTAATATCCAATATATATAAAGAACTCAAGAGGTTAGACACCAGAAAAGCAAACAACCCTATTAAAAAATGGGGTAGAGAGTTAAACAAAGAATTCTCACCTGAAGAACATCGGATGGCGGAGAAGCATCTTAAAAAATGCTCAACTTCATTGGTCATTAGGGAAATGCAAATCAAAACAACCCTGAGATTTCACCTTACACCAGTCAGAATGGCTAAGATTAAAAATTCCGGAGATAGCGGGTGTTGGAGAGGGTGCGGAGAAAGAGGAACACTCCTCCACTGCTGGTGGGGTTGCAAATTGGCACAACCACTCTGGAAATCAGTCTGGCGGTTCCTCCGAAAACTGGGCACCTCACTTCCAGAAGATCCTGCTATACCACTCCTGGGCATATACCCAGAGGATTCCCCACCATGTAATAAGGATACATACTCTACTATGTTCATAGCAGCCCTATTTATAATTGCCAGATGCTGGAAAGAACCCAGGTATCCCTCAACAGAAGAGTGGATGCAAAAAATGTGGTATATCTACACAATGGAGTACTATTCAGCCATTAGAAACAATGAATTCATAAAATTCTTAGGCAAATGGATGGACCTAGAGAACATCATACTAAGTGAGGTAACCCAGACTCAAAAGATGAATCATGGTATGCACTCACTAATAAGTGGATATTAACCTAGAAAACTGGAATACCCAAAACATAATCTACACATCAAATGAGGTACAAGAAGAAAGGAAGAGTGGCCCCTTGTTCTTTAAAGACTCAATGAAGCCGTATTCAGCAAAACCAGAACAGGGAAGTGGGAAGGGGTAGGTGGGAGGACAGGGGGAGAGAAGGGGGCTTACAGGACTTTTTGGGAGTGGGGGGGCTATGAAAGGGGAAATCATTTGAAATGTAAATAAAAAATATACCGAATAAAAAAATTAAAAAAAGAAATAAATTGAAACTTATCATTTATAGGAATTTTCTCTTTTGTTATTTTCTATATTCTTTGTTTATATTATATATGATTTTCCCTTTCCCTGTTTGCCCCTCAGCATAATCCCATAAGCCCTCTTGCATTTGACTGTTCCCCAATCAACCCCCTCCCACTTCTCTGTCCTGTCACATATCAAATCATTCCGAAGAAGAAACTAGGAGAGGAAGAAGAGAGCCCTGGTTCTGGAATGGCTTTATGCAGCATTGTAGGGGATTACCAGGAATTTTCAATGGAGATTGACTTACTATGGCACAGTGGTTTATTTAGCAATGCATATATTAATGTAATATAACATTAATTCACAGAGAAGCAAAGTATCTCCTTTCCTAACTTATTGTTCATCTTGTGACAGGTGGGAACCTCCTGAACCCTAGGCACTCAGACCAACAGAGTCTAGGCAATGACGAGTCTTTGTGTACAGGAACAACAAGTGTGGTCTCAACACAGTTACAAATAAAGGTAATTTGCATGGAATTCTTTGAGGCAAATTTAAAATCTCAATGTCTTTTTTGTGTGTTTAGACTAGTAATCCTCAAATGTTTTCACCCAACTCCTCATATATCAATTTTTCTTTATATTGCCACTGGGATCAGAGAAAACAGGTCAATGCTCTGTCCAGTTAGTCGTTACACTATATTGAATACTGCTCTGAAACATTCTAACCCAAGACAGCCTTGTACAATGCTATGGTCCAAGCTGCTCAGAGTTCCCAAAGCCTGTATGGCCTACTGAAGATTCTCAGCCTTAATTTCTGAACCTCTTAAACATCAGGAACTTAGTTTTCATTCCTCATGATCATGCAAATGCATAACCCTCCTATTTGTACACAACCACTCACAGCTATGTGAAGTCTTCTGGTCCTGATTTCAATAAATAACCTATTTGTAAGCCGGCTTCTTAAGTTGAACATTCCCTCAGAGCTCCTTTGCAATATGTTTTTCAATGGTAACAGGCATCCCTAATCCCAAATCTACCACTTTACTAGCATAATAGGAAATCCCAAGATGGGATTATTCACTAAATGTATGAAGCTGAATTGACACAAGGGGTGTTCTATTCACTCTAATTTCTTCAGGGAGAGAGGTTTGTGAATCTGACACAGATATACATACACAATTGTGTGTGTGTGTATATGTGTGTATGTGTGTGTGTGTGTGTGTGTCTGTGGGCAAAGCCATTAATGTGCTAGAGAGCTGAAATGCCAGCATGCCAGACAAAGTGTTTTGATGTTTCCTGTCTTTTCCTTTTTGTCTTAGAACATCGCCAGGCATGATAATGCCACTCTTCTTCCCCAAGAGAGGTTCCAACTGTTAAGTGCTCTTGGGCAGAACATTGAAATAAACAACAATGTTTCGTGGGCATTTTACGTGAGCCTGAGCAAAAACTTCTATAAAATGGCAGCTGACCTTGATCAATGTGGACAAAAGGAAGCAGCCTTTGTGCTCTACCACAAGTACCTCACGTGAGAACCTGCAGTTTCTACTCCTTTTCTGGAACTCGTTTTTTTGCTCAGTCTGCTGTTTTATTCAGGGTTTTCTTCTTTGTTGACAGCTATAGAACTTGAGGATGTAATCTTTTCATCAGATTTCTGGAACTGCCCACACAGACTTTTTCTTGTGATTCAAAGATATGAGGAACAAAGGTGGTGGTGTTATAAATAAGGAAATATAATGGCACACAAGGTCCAGCTCATAGTGGAAGAAAAGAGGGCTGAAAATCAGTGTGTATCTGAACTGATAGCTATTTTTGATTTTCAAATCTCCCCTGATGTAAACAGTCACAGATTTGTCTCTGATGAGTGGCCACACTTATTGAGTTCTATGGGAGAGAGGTAGGCATTCCTGTAGCTTCACAGTCACCAGAGGATTGTTGACTACCTAGCTTCAGTGTGGTTAACCATCCTTAGGAATTTCTCCAAACTATTCATTGTATTGCATAAGAAGAGTGAAAAATAGATTGTAAAGCTGTCACCATGAAATAGTTCTTACAGCCTCAGTGACAAGGGTGCTTTGACTTTAGTAAGGGGAAGATGGAAAAGTCTCACTAATCCTAGTTGGCCTTAAATTTTGTGAAACAGAATATAAGGATATATATATATATATATATATATATATATATATATATATATATATAGTATAGGGAGGGGTTTTCTGGACATGATTTAATTGATCTTCAGAAGACTGAATGTTTAGTAGGTACGTCAATTACTGTTCCACAACTAGAGAGCTTAGATTTACAGATGAGTTGAGGTACCACAGTTTGCATTCCCTTTGTTGTACAAATACTACAACAGGGTTTCTCTTGGTTTTCCACTGGTGGTGTCCCGTAAAATGAAGGCATTCTCTTGAGATCATAAAAAAATCTACTCTCATTTTTTCCCTTCTCCAATAACAAATCTCTCTTACCAAAAAGTCACAAGTTCTCCCATACATCAGCTTCCCAGACTGAGTTTCTGGTCATATCCTCTTCTCAAGAAGAGTTTTTGACAAGGCAGTGAATCTTGAATCTTGGACAGACATAAGGGTTGAAGCAGTTTACTAGCATCATGAGACTAGGTACCCAGGGAACATCACCACCTAGAACTGAGCACCCTCAGTATCTCCTCTCATTACCTAGTGATGTCTGAGGTAAGGTGGTACACTCCCAGGTAGCAATAAACAAAAGTGCTATGTGGGCAAAGATTAATATTGGGAATGAAAGACTCAGACCACTGTGTTTATTTCCTAGTATGAAGTCCAGGATTACAACCTGTTTCCTCAAGGATTGTGTGTCTATCTGGTGCCTCCTGGGTGTTGAAATGACCAACTGGCACTGTATCACTTTAACTATGCTTATTGACAACTAATGTTTGCTGAATGTGCCAGTATCATGGAAGAATTTTGATAGTTTTTCTCCAGTCTAAGTAATGGAAATGGATGTGGGATCTCAGGGTGTGCCTTATTAAACACCAGTAACTTCTGAAGCAGTGACAACAGAGTCCAAGATTCCTTAGGGACTCATTTAGACATTTTAGTTTCTCTGCACAGCTTAGTCTCTCTGCTCTATTCCTTTAGACTCTATGTGGAAAAGCTCCCTGCAGATAAAAAGTACAAAGACGTTGTGGAGATTTACAAAAAATCAAATATCCTCAAGGTAGGATTTCATTCTCAATGTGACTGACCAAAAATCTCCAAAGCAGAACACAACTGCTCACCAAAAAGACACAGATGATGACACTAGAAGGAAGCGGGGGGGGGGGCATGGGGGGGTGGGCAATGCTGTTTCAGGAATTCTGTACAGAGGGTATGGCTGGGAATTGCATTCAAGACATGCACGAGATACTGCTGCCCCTGCCATCTTCTATTCTTTCTCTCTTTTCTAACATTAGCACTGTTCTAATTATCCATTTTGGTTTTGTATTGCAGACAATAAAACAGATTTTTGTAAGGGCTGAGGAGCTGAAGAGAGACCTGTTAAATGAATATTCTGAAGAACATTTCGTTTACTTGACAGAAAAGGTCAGTGTGAGGGGAAGCATGGATATAGGAGGACTGTGTGACATCTACACAGTCTGATCCCAGGACTGTCTTGTGCAGTGTCTTTGAAGTGTGAGTCAATGAAAGGGCTCCCTCTGTAATCCAATCAACACACATGAACATTCACACACACACACACACACACACACACACACACACACACACAATGTCATGGCATACTAAGAAGACTGAGACCTAACTTTATTAAAAACAGGAAAAGAGTAAGGTAGAAGAATGGATTTTCCAAAACACCAGGGATACATGCCCTAGGCTGAAATGTCAGACTTTAACGGAACTACACTTTGTTCATATCTGGGCTGAAAAGACGTTTCTTCCAAAATTTGAAGTAGTGGCCTAAATTCTTTTCCTTTCCTACAGAAGAAGAAGGAAGAAGAACTGTCCAAGAAGGCATCATTCTTGAAAGAAGAAAAGAAGACCAGAACACGAATTTCAAAATGGGCTTCCTTTCCTTTTCTAAAACGGTATGGTTCTCAAGAAAAATAAACAAGGTGGGAGGTGGGCGCTGGAGCACCAATTTCATCAAAGGAAGCTCAGCCTTATTCAGTAACAACTGGAACTTTCAGCCCAACAGTGGTGCCTTCAGGAAAGGAAGCCTGTGATGAAGCAGCTCAAACAACATCACCAGCTGCCAAGGAGGCTTCAGAAACTGGCACCTTAGAATGGCCAGGTGAGTCATCATCGTTTTCTTACTTGGACAAGCCTTGTATAGAAGTTGATCAAATTGCATCTGGGTCAGGAAAACAGGAGTGAGACTGAAGCTCACCAGTAAGGTAAGGCAGAGGTGCTGGACAGGTGCCTCAAGTCTGGAACACTGGGCCCCACACGGAATCCTGAATCTCCTGCCATGTTCTCAGTCTTCTGCTTCCATTGATCTGCTGGCTATGCTGTGGTAAGAGAACCTCATGAGATGAGTGCTGCTTTTATCTGTCTTGACAACCTGACTGTCTTGTCAGCATGTGGAGACAGAGCAATATTTCCATATGTATCTCAGATGTTGTTAAAAAATTTCTGAACTTTCCCTGCAGTTCAGCAACCACATGGGTCTCCCTCATATTTAAAACATTGCAAGATTGTGGACAGATTGTGGTAGTCTGACCCTGAGATAAGATACTGTGTATGTATTTGTGCTCTCTGCATCCTCTTATTACCTGAAGGATTTATTCACAGCCTCACAGATTTATCATAAATGCTCCATATGATTGAGCATAACCACAGCTGGCTTCATCAAGGTGGATTCTATGGAATAAGTGTAGTTTGACTCAATGCATGCCAGGATGTCACAGATTGTAAGTCATTTGTGTGAGTCAAGATCTAAGGCAACGTCCAGGTGGACACAGGAAAATACAAGTCTAGACTTCAGAGCGTAAATGCCAAAAAATCTGGAGATGTGAATGAAGATCCAAGGAGACCTGTCTCTGCCAGGAGAAACACAGCAGAAGTTTTGCTTTTCTCTGACAGTATAGCTCCCTGAATGCTTATGGTGTTCTACTCAGTTAGGAGATGACTTTGTCCAATGAGGACTTTCACAGAGAAATTTTACATCAGCTAAGAGTCACATCCAAAAATATTGCTCCATCCACTTAAGCAGACAGTAAAGCCCATGGCCCCTTCTCCCAGACACCAGTAACCAGAGCTTGGAGTAAAACTCCCTGCCTATCATGAGGAGGGGGATGAAGAAAAGGATCTCAATGACTTTGTATTACTTTCCTACGGTGATAGACTTGAGTTCTTCTCAGGGATACCAGGCCCTGTCTCCTCATACTTTTCTCTCTTTTCCATTACAGTTGAGAAAGGCAGAGGCCTGCGCCAGGTGGTCCTCCCTCATGATTTGTGCAATAAATTCCTCACTGCAGCAGGAATGAACACCAAGAAAAAAATAGAGACATGTGGTGTTCTATGTGGAGCCCTGGTAAAGATATAAACACTTCTGATTTGAGGCTGTTGCTTTCCCCTTGACTTTACATGACTCTCAGGGAACATATCTAGGGTCTCTATCCATACACATAACCTTCCAGAAGGAACTATGGTTGACAAGGTTGGCCATCTTGTATTGGATGACTTTGTATTTGGTTGCTTTAGAGAGTCTTTTGAAATGAACAATGTGGTTCAATGCTATAGATAGAAATGTTCATTCTAGTTGGGGGCTAGTGCCAGAAATTCCAGACACTGGAAAACTGATGCTGGAATCTTCTTACAAGTTCAAATGAGCCTCAGCGTCAGAGTTCTATATTACCTAAAGGTAAAAAATGCAAACAGAAAGCAGAAATGCAGGTAGCCAGGCATAAGTCACGGAAACAGACAAGTTGCCTCGTTGTAACCAGAAATAAATGGCTTTTAGGTCCTAGTCTGAGTATCTACTCTGGTAAGCTTTTGAGCACTAGTTTCCTAGGCATCTCTAGACTCCTGAGCAATCCTACTGGCTGCTACTGGAAAGACCCTAAGCCCAGGAGGTGTCAAGCTGGACATCTACATTTCTACTCAACATCTGTTCCTTTTTAGCTGTATCTTAGCAAAGCACAAGAGCAGCCAAGGATTTGAAACCACAAAGGGAGACAGAAAAATGAGATTCATGTACTGTCTGGTCTGGGGCCTATTGTGTGTATGAGAGAATGGGTCTGAGACCTCCAAGAGTTGTGACAAGTTGTTTTCTCCTGGCAGGTTGGAGAGGAATATCACATCAGCCATATCCTCATTCCTGTCCAGGAAGGAGGCCCAGATTATTGCTGTGCAAAGCATGAGGAGGACCTCTTCTTTATTCAAGAAGGACTGGGACTTATTACATTAGGATGGATACATGTAAGCAAAAGGACCTCTGGGAATGAGGGTTCCTTTTCTGTTTCTTCAAAACAGCCTACCTAAAACTTACTGTGCACAGAGGCAATTCATTCCAGATCATCGGCTCTGAGCATATATAACCAAAGTGTGCAGGTCAAATCAAAGGAGCATTTCCTGGCACTTTTACAGCTCTTTGTATTTTATGTTTACTAGGAGTAATTGTTCAAACTTTCAACTTTATGTTAATCTGCGTGGAGAATGGTAGCTTGCCAGGATATATGAGAAAATGTATATAGACCATATACCTAAAAGGTGTAGAGATGAAACTTAAGTAAGCCAAGAGTGTCTGTTCTAATGATTGTGTTTTTTATTTATGAAGAAGTACTTCCTTTGTGTACACTGAAATGATCTTACATGCAAGATTTTGAAGTGTTTGAACATGTACAGCATACATCTTTTGACTTTCAAGAAAACACATTTACTTGCCGAGAGAGTCTCTTGGATGATTCTGTTATTTTCAAAGACTGAAGTTCACAAAACTATTGAAATTATTCTAACAACGAATATAAGCCACAAGAAGGAGTATTACTTGTGTTTTTTGTGAGATCAAAAACTTCTAGTCAGACCTTGGGAAGTGCTGATGCTCTTCATTCCAATTGTATAAATTCTTCCTGCTGTGCCAAATTCAACAATATATTATGGCCAACTGATATTGGCCTTTTGTGGCTTGGGACTCAAAGGGGAAATCACACATAAAATGAGCACCAAGTCACATGAGACAAAGTGCACAGTATACTTCAGGTGAGAAATATAGGACAGTGAGGGTTGCAGAGGAAGAGCTGTCACATGTAAAGTTACATGATGACTTAGGAGGATGAGCCCAAAAAATTTATGGGAGAGGGGATAGCATTGGAGAGAGATACACTGAGATCCTATATCAGTGAGCATTTCTGTTGGCTAGGATTTGTGGTTTGTTTTGGAAACGGATGCCTGATCTTCACATATATAACCAAAGAGAACCCTGGCATACCTTGTCTAGGATGGAGGTAAAAATGGAGAGTGATTTGGAGTATAGAGAAAACTCTGGACTATTCTGAGCAAAAGAATGATGTAACCAAAGCCATACTCCAGAAGTTAAAATTAAGGAGTTGAAGGGCTCCTTGGGAAGAAAATGTCAGGTGTGGTTTGGGAGCTTATACCATGGAATGAGGATAAGAAGGTGATAGTCTTGTTTGTGTGTGTAGGAGGGATCAGGGTAATTCAGATACCCAGGCAATAGGGGTAGAGGCTGAGGAGTCAGGCTGGGCAGGATTTCAATTGGGCTCATGGAGTTAGAAGTGCTCCTCTCATAAACATGAATAGGGTTGCAGAAGAGGACAGACCTTGACAGCAGGGTTCAGTTATACTGTTTGGAATTGAAGGCACATTTTAGATATTCCAACTGCATCAACATTGGGAGGATGTTGTGAGAAGCCTAGAGAGGGACCTGAGCCACGTGCAGGTGGCTCATGAACCTGGTAAATAGGGAGAACTGGCTGCAAGAGAAACAATTCCCTGGCAGATTAGGTGAATGTCTAATGAGGAAAGCAGGGTATATAGGGATGAAGAAGAAACAAGGGTGAAGGAGAACTGGATATGATGTTCTCAGAAGCCGCATAACAGGGATGCAGGAAGAATGACGTCAGGATTTGACCTGCTGGAGCTCTGAGGATATTGACTTAATGCCTTCTAAGTCATGGTGGGCAGAGATTGCAATGTTCAATAATGTCATAAAATCTGGGTGTACTGTCACACTCCTGGACCCCCAGCATTCAGGACGATAAGACTTGTAGGTAGAGAATTTGGTGCCAAGTTGATTGAACTGTAATATTGTGCCTCAAAACAAGAAGTCACTTAATTAGGAATTGGTCAGTGTGGAGTCTGTCATAACGGTCATACTGAAGCAGGCATCTAGGACCTAGAATCTAGGGGAATTTGAAGTGAGAAGGCTGCTCTTAGGAAATGGGTTGGCAGATTACTGACCTGTAGGACCTGTGAGATGGTTTGGACATGGTATCTTCTTGTTTGTTGTTTTCTTCAATTTTTCTTTGATTTCACTTTAGTTGTCAAAGGCTTGATGTTTTAAATTATAGCATAGCTGTGAGTGTACATATGTAAAAAGAGTTGGGGTTGCAAATTGGTACAACAACTCTGGAAATCAGTTGGGCAGTTCCTCAGAAAACTGGGCACATCACTTCTGGAAGATTCTGCTATACCACTCCTGGGTATATACCCAGAGGTTTCCCCAGCATGTAATAAGGATACATGCTCCACTATGTTCATAGCAGCCCTATTTATAATAGCCAGAAACTGGAAAGAACCCAGGTATTCCTCAGCAGAAGAATGGATGCAAAAAATGTTGTATATATACACAATGGAGTACTATTCAGCCATTAGAAACAATGAATTCATGAAATTCTTAGGCAAATGGATGGAGCTGGAGAACATCATATACTAAGTGAGGTAAGCCAGTCTCAAAAGATCAATCATGGTATTCACTCACTAAGAAGTGGATATTAACCTAGAAAACTGGAATACCAAAACCATAATCCACAGATAAAATGATGTACAAAAAGAAGGGAGGAGTGGCCCCTGGTTCTGGAAAGACTCAGTGTAGCAGTATAGGGCAAAACCAGAGCAGGGAAGTGGGAAGGGGAGGGTGGGAGAACAGGGGGAGGGAAGGGGGCTTATGGGACTTCTGGGGACTGGGGGGCCAGAAAAGGGGAAATCATTTGAAATGTAAATAAAAATATATCGAATAAAAAAAGGGAAAAATAAGTTATAGCATAGTTGTGAGTGTACATACATAAATAGAGTTGTTAAATATCTCAAGGTGGATGCATCTATATGCATACACAACTTAGAGATAGAAATGAGAATCTGCTAAAAGCCTGCTCCAAATTTCTCACTTCCTTCCTCTGAAATTGAATCCTCTCTTGAACTCACCATGTCTTCCTCCATTTTATATATGAACCTCCTCAATTCTAGCAGTACTTTGTGTTCATTGTGCAGAAATGTGATTACTATCTGTAAGTGTGGACTCATGAATGTATTCGTCTGATGGGTAGTTACATCTGGTGGCCCAGTGAGAATGGGAGGGAAGTAAAGGAAAGAGTCATAGTATTATCAGGCAGATGGTTCAATTTTCCTTTTCCACATGACAGATGTGGGTCTGCATGGAGAGATTTTGGAAATCACAGGAGAGAACAGATTGTTAATGATCCATGGCCTCCCTTCCTTGCTGGATCAACCATAGCTGACTGGGCTAACTTACAATTCTTGACTTCTTTTGTCTTCTCAGACCCATCCAACCCAGACAGCCTTTTTGTCAAGTGTAGATCTACACACACATTTTGCATACCAAACGATGCTCCCTGAATCCATAGCTGTGGTGTGTGCTCCCAAGTATAAACAGTAAGTATGTGAGATTCAAGTCTGGAATTTAGAATTACAAAATTGTCAATGGCTCCAAACTATTTAAAAATTGTCTATGTACAGAATGTCTTAATTGATTGCTATGAAAGCCTTCCTTTAAGGTGCATAGTCTAATGATCACCAGCCACTCTTAAAAGATAAGATGACACCACTGCTGGTTTTCTAAGACAACCTCTCAAGAAATTTACTCAAGAGGCAGAGATTGAACAAATTCCACAGAAAACACTGTATAAGAGTTTTATGTCTTTTATTTCACAATGCTGTGTTATTCTGAATTCTTCAGGAGAGGTAGTATTGGGCAAGCAATGAATCATCCTGCTTTCTTTTATAATATTTTTGTACACTTGATGTGCTACAGGAATAAGATTGCTCTGGTTTTAGAATTTTGTCCCTTCTGCCTCAAATTTATTGGTTTAAACAGACCTAACTCATTGCTACGCTGTTCTTCCTACATATTTCTACTGTTGACTTCCTCTGCCCACTTAGATTATCGTGCAAGAAAGGGATCCAGAGACAGAGAGACAGAGATGCTTATATATGACAAAAGGAAGGAAAGTGAATAAATGAATGAATGAATGAATAAATAAATAAGAAAGTGTAGATGGAAGATCAGGGGGAAAGACATCAAAGAAAAAAATAAAGGAGAAACACTAAGAAACTAGTGGATAATTAAAACTAGGACATGGATGTCAAGGTCTAGGAGGAGGACAGTGTGGACCATGATCAATTACAATAGGCAGACATAGTCCGCAGTTACTAAAATAGAAGGGAAACACTGTTCAAAGAAGACGAGAAGAGAGATAGGCGGTTTTGAGAGAGATGAGACGGTAAAAGAGAAAGAGGGAGAGACATATAAGAAAAAAGAGACATCTAAGAAAAAGAGAGAAATGAGTAAAAGAAAACAAACAAAAGAAAACGGTAGAGAGAAAGGTAGAAAAGAGAGACAGAGGAAACTAGGACTTGGAGGCAAATGTGTGCAACTGTGTCTGCCTTTTCTCATTTCAGAACTGGAATTTTCACACTGACACCTATTGGACTACAAGAAATATCCGATTGTCCACGGAGAGGGTTCCACACCCACAGACAAGACACAGCTCTCTTCTGTGTATGTATCTTTGTACAAGTAATCAAGGCCGTGTTTTCAAGCAGGACACAGTGCTGATTGGGTTCATCATTTTTTCCTTACCCTCCTGGCAGTTCATCTTCACCACCCTCTTCTTAACAATTCACAATAACCAAATATCTAGGATGCAGGTATCAGTGGATATCAGTTTTCTCATATTTGAAATCTAGTCATTGACTGTCTCTGAGATGCTAGTCCTTTCTGTCCCTCAAACCTGATATCTGGGGTAACTAATAACATCAAGATAAGATTAAGGAAGCAAAACTTGAGTGTACTTCAGGGTCAGAGTGTGAGAGCAGCATGCTTGAGGCTCTGAATTCCATCCCCAGTAACATGAGGAAAAGAACAAAGTATTAAATCCATTAGCTTATTTAATGCTTTATCAATGTCATTAACTAACTCCCAGTCAGCGATCTGAATGCAAATGGAAAATATGCAAGATATGTTAATTATGCAAATTTTGACCAGGAATTTTGTCTGGAAGAGTATGGTTCTAACTCTCTAGGGAGGTAGTTTCTTCTCCCATATTATTTTCTCTGGTCACACACTTAGTATGATCAGATCTCTGTGTGTCAGATCAGCCCCAGATAGCAAGATTCTTTCACTTTATTGCATATCAGCCAGGTCTCTTCCATTGAGTTTAGATTAAAAGGAAATGTAGCAACATAGTGAAAGGACCAGAACCTGTCCCATAAAATATATAAGAACCAGAAATTCAGTCACAGAGATGCAAAGTAATCTAAGATCCTATAGCAGACTGCTAATTCCAAGAGTCAATCTGTCTTTCTATCTCTGTCTCTCTGTGTATGTGTGCTTTATATGTGTCATAATACATGTGTGTATATATATATATATATATATATATATATATATATATATATATATATATCATTATAGTCTTGATTATAACAAAAATTAAGACCTAATAAAATTTAAGATTTTTTTTGTAAAACATGTATATTTCTATGTTTCTTTCTGTACCATCATTGTGTAGACTAGTGAAAGCGGATACCATTTTCACTTTAAGCCTGTTATCTGTGGGTTCAGTACCTTTAGTGCTGAGAAGAGTTTGTCAGATGTCCTAGATCTGGAGTCAGGTGATTGTGCAGTGCCTGCTTCCGTATAAGATCAGTGGATTCTGTTGCACATTTTATCATCTCCCTTGTTCCCAGTTGAGTACTCTCATGGATCAAAAGCAGAGAACATTTTTCAGTCAGATGGGAGGAAGAAGATCCGAACAGATGTGTTCTAAACTGCATAGCTCTGTCTTGTAATATAACAATGTTAAGTATTGCAAAGTTGAAAGAGATTGCATGATTATAAAAAAAAATGCCTAGAAATCTAATCCCAAGGTTCCAAGTTGCAACAACACTTTCTATTTCTGGCCACTGACAAAGCCAGCAGCAGGACAGCTATATCAGGTGAATCATGAGTTTAAAGCTATCTGACACTATGTCGCCAAACTGAGTCATACTGATTACTCCTCATGTTTTTGTATGCCATATTTAAGCATCCCTCAAAGACTATTAGATAACTTTTATCATCTGATTTATACAATGACTCCAATAATACACTAGACTTACTGATCCTTTTAATAAGGCAATATTTTGCAAGTGACTCTGAAAAATATGTGCCAAGATATATGGTGACACACTGACTCTGATCATGAGGAGAACTAGGGAGGAGTACTGGGTCCCAGCCCCTTTCCCATAGCTGCCACCAACAAGATAATCTCACGTCTAAGATGACAATTATTGCTCTACAGTTAGCTTTTTACATTAGAGGATTGGGACAGGGCTATGCAGTGAGATTGCTTGTGTTTTAAACTCTAGGCTCTCTATTCAGTTCCCAGCATTTCCACTTCTGGAATCTGCTAAGTGCTGCTTTCCTATAATACAGTACTGGAGAGCAGGTGTCAGGAGTTTAACACCAAGATTGGTCTGTGCTCTCTAGGATATATAGTGTAGACTAGATCACATGAGACTTTCCTTTGCTATAATATAAAAAGTATAAGTTGTTTCAAAATTGGAGCTTACCACGACTTATCCACGTTTCCTTTTCTCCAATTGCAGGACTGCAGTCATGTCACCACCCGGAACATCATGGTGACTGTCACAGATTTGAGATGAGTCAAATCCCAAACACCTTCAGTTGTGAGTGAGTGTGTGTGTGTGTGTGTGTGTGTGTGTGTGTGTGTATGCATGAGTACTTGTACACATGTATGTCTCTCTCTCTGAGTGTTTTATACATATGAATGTGTTATATGTATGTATGTAGGGTGGTATACATATCTGTTATGTTCAATATGTTATACATGTTGCTTCTATCTCTTGAATGTTTAATCTACATCATGTATGTGTACCAGTCTGGATGGTTATACTTGGTAGCCAAAAGAAAACCTATCTTTTCTATATGAGGTTTATTTAAAGTTAGGATAGTGTATTAGGAGTTCATAACAATTAGAAATTGATTTTGTTATAAAACATTTATTAAGAGGTTAAGACAATATTTTTGGCCATGAACCATGAGCATACATTGTATATAAGGATTCAGTACACCCAAAACTGGTCTGCATCATCTGTCACAGGGTAGATGTGGGACAGATTATAATTCCAAGACTCACTAACCAACTGCAGAGGGGAATCATCTCAAAGGTCCCAGACATCAGCCTACATTTTTCATCTACTCAGAATGTTGCTCTGAGAGAAATGGATTAATGAAGACAAAAAAGAATTTTCTGACTCAATAGAAACTTCATTGCTTTTGGATTGACTTTAATCTGAAATGAGTCGACCATCGGTATTGAGTTTCTAGTACAAATGGCATGATATGATGTCTCCCTACATGAGATTATTATAGTCTGGTACTGCAACATCATGGAAAACCAAAAAAAGATGTATTTTCCAGAAAATATCCTAGGGATGTGTGTTTCTGCTAGGCTCCCTGAAGAACCTTTGATGATGCTGTGTCAGGCTTACACCATTAAAGTGCTGACTTTGTACTGTGATGTTCACTGCATATTGAATCTTCAGTTCATCACAGATGTGAAAAGAACTTTGGTACCAAAGTGATCACCTCTCAAACCCTTGAAGACAAGAGAAGATGACTACAGCCCTGTGGAATTTGTCACATTTATAGAACATAAATAAGATGAAGACTTTCTCCACTCCTCATACACCATGTCACCTGCTCCAGTTTATCCAGTCCTACAACCAAGTTGTCCTGATGGATATACTACTGACTGAAAAATCTTGCCACAAAACACAAGACAATACACCAGGGAAATCTGTCTGACCTACACAGAGTAATGTGCTCGCCTGAACATGGTTCCTACAGCATGTGACTTCCCTGAATTCTTAATGACCTAATCAATGAGACTAGTACTTGCATTCACCTCACACAAAGATACTGTCCTCAACAAGAGATGGCAGGACAAACTCACTGCTGGTGGCATACTGGCAGAAAGAAGCTCACTATGACCTGTGGGTGGTCAACTATTCTACTCAATGCTCCTGACTTTGGTCCTGTTCAGAAGTGAAGCTAATCACAACACATTGATGTTTCCCTCATATTGCACAGAATCCAATTTAAAAAGAAAAATCTCTCCAACTATCATGTCTCCTTTAAATGTACATTTATTTTCTCTCTCTGTCTCTTTCTCTGTCTCTGTCTCTCTCTCTCTCTTTCTCTCTCTCTCTCTCTCTCTCTCTCTCTGTGTGTGTGTGTGTATGTGTGTGTGTGTGTGTGTGTGTGTGTGTGTGTTTCTGTATATGTGTTTATTGTTTTGCTTCTAGAGGACATATGCTAGAGGTTCTCTCAAGTTCAGGAGCACTTGAAGGCATCAGGTATTTTCTACTACTATGTTAGATTCCATGATCAAACTCTGCTTGTCAGGCATGGTGCTAAGGTCCTTGTCCCTGGAAGCCAAGGGACATGTAACATTTAAAAACAAAAACAAAAACAAAAAACATAAAACCTGCTGTGTTCAATCAGGTGTGTTGCATGTCTTCCCTGTGGTGTCCCATGGATGCTGGAAAAATTCTTCTCTCTATACCCCTAAAGAAAAATGACTCCTCATACCCAAAACACTTGATATTATTAGCTGTTCTTATAAAGCTGGACTAGGAGCTTCTTTAATATGTATGATAGCATGCTGTAAGGGCTTCACTTTTTAAAGGTATAGTGCAAGTAAACACAGTTGCTGGGTTTTTATGAGTGCAATGGCTTATCCTGTCCAGAACAGACGTTTTCAAAGCGCTTCTCCTATTTTCCACCTTTTATACTGTTTCTAGGTCATGTTATACCATGGCCTCTGAGTAGTTAGGTCTGCTGTGTATTTGTGTGATTTAAATGTCTCATTTGGGGTCAAACACTTAACATTTGCTCTCAGCAACTCGAGGTAATTAAGGAAATAGGTATACGTCTAAATAATAATATTAATAATAATAGTAGTAATGATAGTAATGATAAGGATAATTAGAGTAGTACAAATACAAGTAATAATAATAAAAAACCAATGAGAGTAAATTAGTCTATACCTTAACACATCACCCTGCAAAAGTTGTTTCTCTGACCTTTGGGAAAATTAGCACTAATCTATGAACATGGACACATTGAGGAAGCAGTTTGAAAGTATGTCCAAAAAGACAGCAGTATGTCTTTTCATGATCTGTTATGTACCAGAGTGTGGGTTTAGGACCAGGTTAAAGATCTAGGTATGGATTTCATCTTGTCTAATGGCCAAAATTTTAACCAGACCGTTTTGGTTACTGTTATAGCAAGACTGTCATGATTGAATCTGTAGGCATACCCTACCAAGCACATTAGAATAATAGCAGATAAAATCCACTAGTAGTCAGAACATGACTTCTCTCCCATGTATAGCACCACACTTCACAGAGAATGCAAGGCAGCAGTCAGATGTCTGCCAGACTCAGTTCATTTCTCTATGGACCAAAACTGAACTGTGGTTTCTTCAAGAGTAGGTTCTTACCATCTACTTCTGGTATGTAACCAAGAGAAATAGTACTAGCTTATATTGTTTATGTAGCTTCAGGCTTCACTGAATAAAAGTACAAGGTGGGTTTCTCACTCCTGGGACTGAATTTTTTGAACACAATCATCAGTTGCTGAAACAAGCTGCAAGTGTTCACTGCAGAGGGTCCTCCCTTTAACTTAAGATTCATGGTCTCCAGCTTGGATATTGAAGCCTGTGGACAGGGTGATTCCTATTGGATCCTTAAGAGCAGCCAGGGTCTCACTAACCATTGCTATCTGAGAATACTGAACTCTCAATTATTTCCACAAGTCTGCACTCAGCAAATGCATCATATAAGGATGCCACACTGATAACTGTTACATCACTACAGCACGAGGTTGTCTTACCACTGGTCCCTTTGCATGTCTGTGCCTAGATGAGGACAAAAAGTGAATCTCTAAGTGTCCTTTTTGCAATACTTACATTCCATTCCACATCTGTCCCAGACACACACTTTTTCTTCACTTCTCCTATTAGATCCTTCCCTATTATTCTCACCTCTCCTTGCTTGTTGGTCTAAGTGAAGACACAGTTTAGGTCTTTCCATATCACAGCTGGCCCTGTACACATAGACACAACCCAATCCCCAGACCGACTTGCTGCTAGCCAGTGCAGAGTTGTAAGTGAGGTGGTACTAGAAGTACAGGACTAGGCTGAGGGGCCAGGTCATCACTTGTAAATGTTCCTAGATCAAAACATGAGGAGGACACAAAGCATTCTGATCTCCAATGCTCTACAGAGTACAAATTAATTTATGGACAGTGCATGAGGATCTAGACATGGCTCATTCCAAAAAAACTCATTCAATATGGATCCTATTTGATCTCATCTCCCATATGTTTGCTCATAAGTTCTCTACTCAATTCCTAATTTTCTTGGGTAACCTTGGCTCTAGTAATGAATTCATATACCTACATATAGACCAAAAATTCACATGCACAAAGTCTTCTGAGAAACAAAATAAATAGAAATCCTTAAACGTAGAACTCTATAAGCATTTACCTGCTCAAGAGCCTGCCTGGATTTCCTCAGTCTTGATGCATGTACCTGGATGTCTGGTGGGGGATCAGGCAGAGAACCCATGGGGAAGTAGAGAGTGTGGAGTTCTAGGGGAAGCTTAAAGTCCCCGAAAAACCCAAGACAGCAAGAGAAGGAGAACATGGAGCATTTTAACCAGTTGGGTAAGGACTTCCTACTCATCCATTAGCTCTCCTTAATTTGAACCAGAGAAAGAATAATAGTATTTATGTTGTAGACTCTGAATGTGTTTTCTGGGGAGACCTTGTGGCTACAAGTTGAAGACCTGTTGGAGATATTGGAAGATAGGAAATCTTGCCAATTTTCCTATTGTTTAATCAGGTAAGTCACCCAGAAGACATCTCAAGTCCTGCTTCTTGGGATAGAGACAGAAATATACCAAGATATCTAGGTAGTTTGGTTTACATAGTTAGACCTGATCGAAAGTAAAGGCAATTCTAGAGAGGAGAAGAGGAATGTGTTGATATTTTGGTGATTCTCCATCAACAAGCAAAGAACCTCTCAGGTGATTTCATTAACACACTTAAAGAGCAGTTTATCCTCCTTGCTGCTGACATTTTCCTGTTAGTATAGTAAGAGGCATTTGTAGTCTATGAGATGTCAGGTACAGTGACATTTCTGAATGACAATCATGCATTTTTTGAGGTAGAATTTCCATATAAGGCAGGCTAGCCATATGATTTTCTTGCCTCAGCTTCAGTGAGGTTTGAGTGACAGTGATGTTGATGTTCTATTTAGACCTGAGTTACTAATATAGCATGCTCAAGTTCTGGAGAACCAAACCTCACAAATCATCAATATAGGAACCAGAGGCTAAAAGATACTTCACAGTTAGGCAAAGGGACAGGTGACCATAAAGAAATACTCATTGCTCACAAGCTGTGTTGCCATGTCTCTTAGACAACTTACGTTTAATTGGTCAAGAGAGATTCCGAGGGAGCAGAGGGATGAAGTTCTCCACAGACTGACTGGAGCCAACTGAGGAGACAGAGATTCTAAGCTGAATGAAGTAAGTGGCATGCCTGTTGCTTTCTGTTGAATGCCCCCCCCCTCTCTGCCTTGTGAGAGCACTATGCATCTACCTCCATCTGTGACACTGCTATCTTGATAGATGTAAAAGGCTGAAAGATTGGCCACCACACTGGTCATACAGTTTGCATTCCAGGACCATTAGCTATTTTATCCAGAGATATCTGAAAGAGAACATGATTAAACAGTGGTTGATGGAAGTCCAGGAAAAGGAGGAAGCAGTGGATGACACAGTTATCATGAACTAACATACAAGTCTGGTTTCATGGTGACTCAGGGCAGTTTCTCAAGTGTACAGTAGAGTAAATGGCTATACAATTGTAAACAACCATTCTGCAGTATGTGTGTCTACATGTGCCTCTCTGTCGTGGGAGGTTTCTCCAATTGTGTGTGATACATGAGTATGTACAGAGATGAGGGTCTCCATGAGTGAGAGATTATGCTTGTAGATGTGAGCATTCATACATGTGTACTTAGTTCTGTGTGGGCCTTCTCTGCCTCTATGCATACAGCACAAGCAATAAATCAAAGACTTTGTTCTCAGGGTCTCTATTGCTGCCCTGAGAGCCTGTTACCAAGGCTCAAAGGGTATGTGAGCAAGAGAGAAATGTGAGAAGGCTGGGCTACACTTGTTAGGCAGGAAGGTCAATTGTGTTTGGAAGAGGGATGGAAGCTTCTCTGGATTCCTCTGTGTAGGAAACCATGAGATTGTCCATCAGTTTAATTATCCATACACCCAAGAAGCTGCATCACATACTGTTTTGCAGGTGTGTATTGTTGTGAGCATAGGTGAAAACAGGGCTTTTCACAGAGCAGCTTACAGCATAAATAAAACATAGATTTTTGTATAGGTCAAAGCTGTAGGCATTTTGATGGGAGAGCTCATTTCAACTTACTTCAAGTTGTACAACAATCTACCTACCCATTTGGTTCTCACTGTTTACAGCTCTGTTCCCTATCTTCTGCTTCCATCAGTATTTTTTCATACTCCTGCATCTGCTTTTGTCCCCTCTGTCTGTCTCCTGCCCTGGTCAATCCCAGTAGTTTTGACCTTTCTATTGGCTGTCAGATATTTATAATTAGCAATTAGCAGTAAGACAGTGCCAGAATATCTCTTGGATTGCCATCAGGCAATGACATTCATGTTTTGAGCAAAGTCAGCACACTTTAAATCAGCAAAATTTAAAATCTAAAGCACTGTGATGGTTCAGAAACGACAGTATCAAACTCCTGCCATCACTTAGCTCTTTATCAGTACAGATTTAACAATTGAAAATACAGAGATGCACCTTCATATACAGTAAGGAATGTCACCTGAACAATGGATGGATATGTGCACACAGCATGCAAATGTGAAGGTCACAAGACAATTTCAGATGTTGCTTTATGTTACCTTCTACTTTCACGGTTGTGAGCCAGCTTATGAAGTACTAAAAACTACAGTCGGGTCTTCTGAAAGAGTAGTGCATGCTCTTAATCACTAAAGCATCTATCTAACCCTCACCTAAGATACTTCACATTTGTTTGTTTGTGTGTTCGATATTGATCATAAAGGGATAAATGGTTGGAGGTCAGCAGATAATTTCAGGAAGGTGGTTTCTTTTAGATCTGTATATTGAATTTAAGAATGAAACTTAGGTTACCACACAGAAAAGCTCAACAAAGTAAGATTTGGCAAACCAACAGAAGAAAAGAGCTCAAGAAACTGAGACATATTTTTACACATTCAGGAGTCCTATAAAATACTAAACTGAAAGATAGGTTTTGGGAAGACTTTGCACACACCAATACACCCAATGTCTGCTGCCTCACCGTCTATGTGTACAAATAAGTTTTGATCAGTTGACTTAGAAGGCTTTGTTCTCCTTGTGTCTAGTCTATCCTATGGTATGTATATTATTTATTCTTATTTTTCTACTTCAGGATTCCTTGAGCTCTGAGGAGGGGTATTTAATGGAGAAATCTCATATGGAGTTGGGTGCTGCTCTTTCTCTCTTTCTGTCTCTCTGTCTCTGGCTCTTTCTATCTCTGTCTCTCTCTCTTTCTGCCTCTATCTCTTTTCTCTGTGTGTGTGTGTCTGTCTGTCTGTCGGACATTCTGTATCTCAGTCCCTCTGCATGCATAATGTCTGATTGTCTATCTTTGCATTTTTTCCCATCAGATGCATGAGAAACCGGGGAAGATCCTTGAGGACATGGGCACAGGGGGAAAGTTCCTGAACATAATATATATTCAATTAATGACTTCACTGTACCTTTTAAAATGGTAAAAAATGTAAAATGTAAAGATATAAATAATGATGCATTTGGAGCTTCTAATATGTGTATATTTACTTTCTTTAAAGAATTGGACACTGAAGGCCTCCGTTCTCTCATTCAGCTAGGGAAAGAAATGCCAATGCTGCCATTACCCTTAGCAAGGCTGGATTTTTATAGACAGATTGATTTTTAGAGCGGCTGTTCAGAACAGACTGCTTCTGGAACGCATGTAGTTGCAGGCTGATTTTGAGTGCAAGGATAATACTATAAGTAGTGACAAACACTTCAGATCCCAGAAATGTCAACAGGCAATGAAAACTTCATACTTGTCTGATTAGAAATGCAGTTGGCCCACACTACTGTCTAATATTTTGTGAATGGATATTGAGAATGGTATTTCATATTGGGATCACAGATAACTTCTGGTTCAAAGTTCAAAGTACTATAATGGTGGGAGAATAGGAGCCTTTCCAAGACTCCTTGTTAGAACATAGGGTAACAAATGGATAAAGACAGCGAATCTAAAATAAGAACTGTGGGAGAGACACAGGACATAAGATGAGTAGAGCATCTGGGAAAGGATCCTTCCACTCGCCATCTGCACCCTGGAGCTGGGTGGTTTCATTGCCCTCTGAGCACAGCCTGCCAAGAGAGAGCTGGGATTCCAGCAGTGATGTCACTTCTGGGTCACTTTCCCTCCAATAACAGTCCAGAGAGGGACAAGGAGCTCGTTTCATGGTTGTAGAAAGACAGCAAGAAGCTGCCATGCATAAGTGAGATCGTGAAATCAACACTTCCAGTGATTCCATCATGGAACTGTAAACCTTCAAAATGTAAGAAAAGCATTTATGTTACAAACCCTATTTAAGTAATGACAATTTATTATATTAATGACATCCACTTTGTCTGAAACTGATGTAGCTGCCCTAGTTCATTTTTGTGTCTTTCACTGTCAACTTGGTACATCCTTCCAGAACACTTTAGCCTATGTTTCTTATAGACAATGTATTATGAGAACTTTCTTTTTCATAGATCAGGAAAGCTTTATGTTTTTAAAGAATAATGTGACCACATTTAATATTCCTTGTAATGTAGTTTTAATAAGTACCATTATTTTTATTTCTTACATATTTACCTTGTTCTCTTTTGCATTTGTTTACATTATATTTTGTTTTACTTTTCTTATTTGTGGTGTTAATAGACCAAATTTTATGTAATTTAATCATGTATCCTCAATTAAAATATTAAGTATATTCTAAAAAAACAATAAATACAGACCAATCAGAATTACACCAGACTTCTTACCAGACACAATGAAAGCTAGAAGGTCCAGGACAGATCTCATTCAGACCCTAAGAGAACACAAATAAAGCCTAGACTACTCTATTCAGCAAAATTCTCAATTACCGTAATGAAGAAATCAAGATATTCCATGACAAAACCAAATTTATACAATATTTTTCCACAAATCCAGCCCTTCAAAGAATAATACATAGAAAACTCCAACAGAATGATGGAAACTACACTAGAAAAAGCAATAATGTAATCTTCCATTAACAGACCAATAAGACGGTAGCCACATAAACATAACTCCACTTTTAACAACAACAATACCAGGAAGCAGCAATCAAAGACTAGAAACAAAGTGTTGAGCAGAGAGGGAAGGAATGACCTTACAGAGATTGCCCCCAAATAGGAATCCATTCCATATACAGTTACCAAACACAGACACTATTGTGCATGACAACAGTGCTAGCTGACAGGAGCCTGATATAGCAGTCTCCTGAGAGGCCTTGCCAGTACCTTACAAATACAGTGGGGGATTCTCTCAACCAACCATTGAACTGAGCAAAGGGTGCCCAATGGAGGAGCTAGAGAAAGGTCCCAAGGAGCTGTAGGGGTTTGCATCCCCATAGGAGGAACAATGATATTAACTGACAAGTACCCTCAGAGCTTTCAGCTATTTAACCACCAACCAAAGAGTACACAAGGAGAGGATGGTCTGGTTGGATATCAATGAGAGGAGAGGCACTTGGACCTGTAATGGATCATTGCCCCAGTGTAGGTGATGTAGTAAGAGTAATGTGAGTGGGTGGGTTAGTGAGCAGGGTGAGGGTGTAGAGAATAGGGCGTTTGGGGAGGTGAAATGTGGAAAGGAGATAACATTTGAAATGTAAATAAAGAAAACACCTAATTAAAAAGGAAATGTGAAAGAGAAACAACCAGTTATGATTGTACATGCATTTAAAATGAAGATGCAACAATGGTTGAAGTTGAGGAAAGGGAGTGTGTGCTGACTGGTAGCTTATGTGAAAGGCGTTAAGGATCATATTGTTTTCCCTTCCATAATTTCATGGTGTCTATCTGCAATGGAATAGCCATCCTCTAAGACCTTAAGGTCTTTCTATGGACATGGAGCTTCAATATGCAATCATTTTTTAACCACTTTCCTTGGAGTTTATATCATTAGCTTTGCAACATGATCTCACTATTGTGTCAAGACAGTCTCAGACCTGGGTTGATCTCCCTCCTCCTGCCTTACAAGAGGCAGGGCTAAAATCATGTTCCGGCATACAGGATTTCTTTTCATTATCTTCTTTTTCATATTTGATTAGGAATTTTTATTTCTAACAAACTTCAAAGTTTTATAAAATGAAAATTATTTTTATTTAAGTAGCTCAAATTTATATGGATAAGAGTAATGCCTTCTCAAAAATAGCAAACATTGATTATATGAATAATCAGTTAATCTAGCCAGTGTCATAATGGGAAGCACAATTATGAGAGGACGTCGTTTTCCTATAACTTGGACAGCAAACATACTTATTAATATAGCAGGGTATATGATTGCTAAATATATGTAGCTTCTTTTCTTATGATATTGGAAACATCTAGAGTAGAGTTCTATACAGGTATGCCTAAGGCCTTAGTAATAAGATGTAAGGGTGGAATTTCAGCCTCTTCGAAGTAGTTAATTGTGGCTAAATATAATTTCAGAATTGTCACTGACTAGTAACTCTTCGATATCTTCTACAATGGTAAATATCAACTATCAACTTGAGTGAATTTAAAATTACCGTAGAAATATATCTTTAGGTATATCTTTCAGTATGTTTTCAGGAAAGCTTATCTGGGGAGAGAAAACACACCCTGAATGTGGGTCCATGCTCTCAGGGGCTGTGATCCTTGACAGATTAAAAAGGAAAAAATAAGCTGAGCACTGCCCTTCATCCCTCTCTGATTCATGAGTAGATGTAACGTGGCTAGCTGACCCATACCTCCTAAACCAAGATGGGCTGTGTCAGTTCAAACTCTAAGCAAAATGAAACTCTCCTGCTGTGGTCTAAGCCACAGTTAGTGACAGACTCCTAGGCACTGGCACAGTATGGCAAGTAATATGGATTCTTGTCATAATGAACTAAACTGTACAGTGTGGAAACAGATGACAGAATGTTGAGTACTGATTATGTAGTCCCTTCCAGCACTGTACTGCAGCCTTGTGTATCTGACAGCATATGGCAAAAATGATGATTTTAGGTTATGAAAGACACTGTACCTCAGTTTACCCTCATGGTAGGAAAGGAAACATGTAGTTGAAAAGAATATGGGAATATGTCTGCCTGGGATGGTAGGGAAGAACTCTGCTGCAAGCCTCTAAGAATCAAGGCCTCCCAAGAAGCCCTGTAGTAAGCTTAGACTCTACAACTACAATCAAGCCTCAATATGAAGGCAGTCATGCAAACAAACTGCCATCACTTCCATCTTCTCCTCAATATCTCTATGCCTCAGAACACCTGACCTGCTCCTGGATGTCTAAACTGTGGACAAAAATCAACATTTATTGTTTAAATGTTCTAAGTGTCCCAGTAAGTTAATCCACTGCATTTTTAACAGGATCACCGCATGGGCATGATAGGACATACCTTTAATTCCAACACTTAGGCAGCTATGCCAAGAAGATCTGGAATTCAAGATGACTTGAAAATCATATCTTCAAACTCTAAGAGCAAAAAGGGAAAGATAATTAATTTCATTTATAGGGGAACACATATTACATTGCATAATAAACATTATATTTAAAATAACAACATGTGAAAGAAACTGTATTTATCTCCATAACAATCTTGACATCATTTCCATGTCATATAGAAAATGATCGATGTTTATAGAAAGTTGTAAGTGTGATGCAAGTAATATAGGTTTCTAATGTTGTCATAAATAGAACAGACATAAGTTACAGTAAAAAAAAAAACAACCTGTAAGCTCATTAATCTCATCATGCCAAATCAAATAGAATATTTTTTCTGTAGGAAAATGTATGCTAAAATATGGGACAGTATATTGTTTATACAATGGTATGCTATAGAGAAATAGTATGCAATATAAATCTTAAACAAATACATTTCACTCATTTACTTTAATTGAATTATTTTCAAAGAGAATACTCGAAGAATCCGAGGAAAAGATATGTGGATCTAAGAAAAAAACTTACAAGCACACATGAGAAGAAATAGCTGAATACATTATTTGAAGGTTGTCTATTGTTTTCCTTTTAGGACTTTGTAATCTCGAGATTCAATACAGAACTTTAAGAAAATGACTGAATTCAAAATAATGAATATTGTTCCTGAATATTGTTGTAAAACATACCAAGTACATATTGATGGGAATCACTACTACAAAACTGTGTGGAGACGAATGTGAAGGGTGCACTGTGATGGAAAGTGACTAAAACACAGCATAATTACTCTTTCTTGTAAATAATGTACTGGAGATGAACAGAGTTTTAGGCATATAAGCTGGCCTGTAATTCTCTCTCAGAGGCACAGACAGAAACTTAGGAGCAAGCAGCTAGCTGATCTGGACAATGCAGCAAGCTTAATTTATAAGACAAAGAGTCAAGGAAGAGAGTCTTGTCAACCTCAGCTTCCCTACACATTAGCAAGTGTACACATGTGTAGTGAGTGCCAACACATGTGCAGTGCATATGAGCATCCACACTATAAACTCATGTATATCCAAAACTTGTTAACTCAAGTAATGCTAAGTAAACGTAACATCAGAAATCAGATTACCTCACTACTATAACAGGCTCTTTAATAACAAAGAAAGAATTATGGACAACTTTGTGTTACTGCTGTTCATTACCATATATGCAGAGTTACTGTGGTAGTTTACAATCCTGTTTTCTGTATGGTTTCAGAAATCCAATGCCTATTACATTCTACCTGAACAAAATGTTGTATTTGTGGTATAAGGGGCACGTTTGCTGTGCTACAAATTCACAGACATTCAAACTTCCTTACACACAACCTTACTGATTACCTTAGAATCTGCCCTGTCACAGGTGTAGTTCCTCTTTGATACAGGGCAAAGCTTCCTGGATCAGTGCCTCAGCCTCTGGCCTTTTTACATTTTACAGAGCTCTGGAAAATAGCTCAAAGAAAGAACACAAGGCTCAGGTCAGTGTAGGGTTGTTCAATCTCAAAGGCTTCTTACTAATACATTTATTTTCATTGTTAAAGAATCTTATTCTTTTCATTTGTGAGGCCCTATTACAGTATCTGAGAATGTGTTCTCACAAATCCCCAGCATGAAGCAATCATTATGAGCACAATTTCTCACCTCAGCCTTGAGACTGGATATTATTGTCCCTGAAATTTTAGGAACTGCAAGTGTAAAGAACATGTGTTTGGGGGTCATGATTTCATTATGCGAGATGAATATAATATATGTAATGTCACCCTGTTTGACTCTGTTAGACAAAATATTAACCAGCATAATCCCAGACCCCAATCATGTGCAGATTATTTTAATTTCTGAGATAAAATTCTACTCACTCTATCACTCTTGATGTCTTCATCTCTCTTCTCTCTCTTTTCCTAGTTTTGAACACAGGCCTGAACTAGACGAGTCAGCACAACTTTGCATCTATGGTGTTCTAATTTTTTTCAGTTCTGCTGTGACACACATTTTTAAATAATGAGAAGCATTTTGCTCTGATTAAATGAAATACACAGAATTCATAGTACAACTCAGTTGGTAAATTACTGGGTTAACAGACACAAAGTTTTGATATTTGTCCTCAGCACTGCATAAAACTTGCTGGTGCTGAATCTTTGCAATCTCAGTATTCAGATCCAGTGAAAAGTAGAGCAGAAATCCTGTATCATCTTATATAACTTATTATGTCACCCTGTGCTACAGGGTTTCCTGCCCAAAAAAGCAAATGAACATATGGCAAGTCAAATATTAATGTTTATAAACAAATTATCCTGCCCATGAAGGCAAGTGAATTTGCTTCTTTTGAAGGATAAAAACCTCCATGACAGTTGTCTAGACAGGTAAACTACAGTGATAGGAAAGGAAATAAAATGTGCACCTGCTGAAACTCTGCAGACTACCATTTTGTTCTTTTTTTCTTTTTTTGGAACTATCTTTTATGGGGGATGGTTCATCAATCTTCCTTGGCGACTGCCTTCCTCATGGCTGCCAGGACATTGCCAGCTCCTCCCGCTTTCTCGAGGCCCAGATGTGCGCGCCCACCCTCTTCTTGATGAACTAGAGTGCGCAGGTGTCTGTGGACACTGAGCGACTCCAGGGCGCGCTGCTCTTGGGGAGCGAAGCCCTGCACCTCCTGGATCGCATCCCTCACGAACTTGGTGCGCTTGGTGAGGCGTCCCAAGGCCGGCTGTGTCTTGGTTCCCTGATGTTCTTCTTCACCTTGTGGCTTTGTTGAGGCCATGGCCATGGGGTAGCGCAGGACCATGGCTGCTGCTCGCCTACCACAGCCAGGACAGGAAGCCCAGTTTGTTATTTCAAGCTTATTCTCTAACCTACTTTCCTGGAAGTTGCTAGTTCCTTCTACTCGATTATCCAGGCTCCATCGTTTACCTTTATCATATATTGTGCACTTCATGGTTTGTGGAGGACTAGGTTTATTTCATTATTTTCTATAAATAATATAGCATAGACAACAATAGAAAAAATAAACAGGTTTTCTATTTATTAGTCTATTGCAAATAGACATTATACTTCTTTGTCTCTAATCTTGATACACATGTGTGTTTAATCCAGAGAACATTTTTATGAAGTGCAACAACATATTGCCTAAATAGGCTAATTGCTAAAACAACATCACAGTCACTGGTGGTCACCATATCACTTCTAAATCAATTTTGTTTCTAGGGCAATGAAGGGAAAACAATATTAAATTGTATTTCATTTAGGTTCATCTTAAACTTTGCACTAGATAAATATGACTGTCATTTAATTGGCTATACTTTACATTAATTTATATGTGTGGACATTATAGTTTGCAATTAATATTATGAAATTGAAATCATAAACTTTTTTGTTTTTGTATGCAAACCAATAAAGTTTCATATGATTCAAAGGAAAAAAGTTACATTATATGTATTCATTTAAATAAGTAAAAAGTCTGTTATATAAAACAAAAGTAGTGAACATTTACATTTTTATTACTAAAACTACTAAAAATCTCAAGAAACATTTTAAAAAATCTATTCATGTGTCTTTGTGCTGAACTAAAATAATTTTTATAGATTTATTTCCCCTCTTGATTTAAGCATCTTTGATAAAATTATTTGAAATCAGTAAACTCATTTTTCCAGTTTTCACTTTTTGAATTCATAATTTCTAATAGTGTCTTGAGGGTATTATAAGAGAATCACATTAATTGGAAAGTGTTTAACAGTTCTTTACTTTGATAGAGTAGAGTAAGGAAGGAGTTTATGTTATTGTGGAAACCACTAAGCTAAGACATTCTCTCTCCTGGATGTTACCCTCACTATATACCTCCTATGAAGAATATTATGGACTTACAGTGAAAGAAAATATTTTGTCATCTCAGTAACAGAGCCTTGTAAATCTTGGTCTACTTTGATGAGACACTTACAACTTGAAAAGGAACTATGGAATTGATGTTTAAGCTTATAAACATTGAGGAATAAATGGACCTATAAACTAGATTTCAAACCTGCTGTATAGTGTATTGGGGGGCATCAGTAACCTTAAGATTTTATATAAAAAGCAAACATACAGTTTTATTATATGCAGAACATGTTTCACCAGGCTTGATTTAATAATATTTTGTTCCTCTTTTTATTGATATTTTCTTTATTTACATTTCTACTGTTTTCCCCTTTCCATGTCTCCTCTATAAAAATTGGGTACAGAGCTAAACAAAATATTCTCAACTGAAGAATACTGAATTGCGGAGAAGCACCTAGAGAGATGTTCAACATCCTTAATCATCAGCGAAATGAAAATCTAAACAACCCTGGGATTCAACCTCACACCAGTCTGAATGGGTAAGATCTAAAACTCAGGTGACAGCAGATTCTGGTAAGGATGTTGAGAAAGAGGAACACTCCTCCATTGTTGGTGGGATTGCAATCTGGTAAAACCACTCTAGAATTCAGTTTGGCAGTTCCTCAGAAAATTGAACATAGCACTACCTGAGGACCCAGATATACTACTCCTGGGCATATACCTAGAAGATGCTCCAACATGTAATAAGGACACATGCTCCACTAGGTTCATAGCAGCCGAATACACAATAGCCAGAAGCAACAAAGAACCCAGATGTCCCTCAACAGAGGAATGGAAACAGAAAACATTGTACAATTACACAATGGAGTACTACTCAGCTATTAAAAGCAATAGATTCATGAAATTGTTAGCAAATGGATGGAACTAGAAAATGTCTTCCTGAGAGAGGTAACGCAATCACAAGAGAACACACATGGTATGTACTCCCTGATCAGTGGATATTAGCCCAGAATCTTGGAATACCTAAGATACAATTCACAGACAGTGTGAAGCTCAAGAGGAAGGAACACCAAAGTGTGGATAGTTTGATCCTCTTAGAAGGAGGATCAAAATGCCCATGGGGGGAGATTCAGAGACAAATTGTGGAGCAGAGACTAAGGGAAAAGCCATTCAGAGTCTGCCATACCTGGAGCCCATCCCACATACAGTTACTAAACCCAGACACTATTGTGGATGCCAACAAATGCTTGCTGACAGGAGTCTGATACAGCTGTCCCCTGAGAGGCTCTGCTAGTGCCTGACAAATACAGAAGTGGATGCTAACCGCCAACCAATGGACTGAGCACAGGGACCCTAATGGAGGATCTAGAGAAAGAACCCAAGAAGCTATAGGTGTTTGCAGCCTCAGAGGAGGAACAATATGAACCACCCAGTAACCCCAGAACTCTCAGAGACCAAACCACCATCAATCGAATACACATGGCGGGACCCATGGCTCCAGTACCATATGTAGCAGAGGACGGCCTTGTTGGACACCAGTGAAAGGAGAGGCTCTTGGTCCTGTGAAGTCTGGATGCTCCAGTGTAGGGGAATGGCAGGACAGGGAAGCGGGTGTTGAGGGGTTGGGGAGCAAGAGGAGAGAAGATAGGATAGGGAGTTTTGGAGGGGAAAACTAGGAAAGAGGATAACATTGTGATGTAAATAAAATAACTGAAAACAATTAAGGAAAAAAGGTAAAAAAAATCAATTGTATGAAAGAGACAAGAAGAGTTGTCAATACATAAACTGAACAATTCAGGAGGCTGTGTAAAAGAGAACTATGTAGAAAGTGAACCCAGAAGACTCAGTTACACACTCCCTCCCCATGAGAAATCCAGCAGAAAGCAGGGGACAAGGACCTGGGATCATTGAATAGGTATATAATCATGGGTATATAGGAGAAATCATGTCATTTGCCACAAAGTGAGTGGAAAATAACTTAATGTGATTTTGTGCAATCATATAAAATTTTCTGATGAGTCATATAAAAATAAAAGGACAACTTTCTGAGTGTGCAGTTCCTCTGAACTAAAGAGTGTAAAAGAGCCTGAGATTCCACTAACTTCATAATTCTTCCCTTTTATTTTTCAGTGCTGCACATTTCTAGTTACTATGTTTTTCCCCAAATTACTTTAACTTTCAGGGTATTTTGAGCTTCAATTGGAATTTTACATTTTCACCCCTAGATCTGTGAAAAATATCAGTAGACTGCTGATGATCAGTGGAGATATAGACTGGAGATGCATATGGTGGTTATTGAAGAAACTAGCAATAAAGATGAAATCTGTTCCAGGTATACAACTTCTCAGTATAGATGATACTGAAAGGACTTTAAGTCAGCAATACACAAATATACTTACACATATGTGTTTATTGATGTCATGTTTCAAGGAGTCATGTAGAAGTTTGAGCATAGCTGACCATCATATGAAGAAAACTGAAATAAAATATGCACATGTTAAATAATCTTATTAGAATATCTCAGTTAACCTTGAGTGATATCTTGGCCTCACCTGAGAAGAGTGTAGCAACTATGGATCACCAAGATGAAATGGTCTTTAGCCACGTCTGTGAGGGGTTGTAAATTGATAGGGGAGGACCCATGCAACTGTGGACATTGCCCACCATTCCCTGGAAGGAGGTCCTGGGCAACTAAGCATGAGCTTGGGAGTCAGCCAGCAAAAACAGTGCTCATTGCTGCAGAAGATTCTGTTCATCATGGCTGGGAGTAGAGTATGCTGGAGCACAGCATTTTAGCCTTGCAGAAAGGCAACAAAGAAGAAGGGGTGCACTCCTCTGGTGGCCATCTCCTTTGCTACTGTGTATTCAACCTCAGCTTCCAGGTCAAAGGACACACACTTCCCACATTCAGAGTGGAACACCTGCCATTTGATAATCCCACCTGGAAAATATCTAACACAACCAGAAATATGCTTCTATGATTTCCTAGATGATTTCAGTCAACTTGAAAGTGTATAAACCATCAAAACATTTAACAGTCTATTTATTATTATATACATTTCTTCCACTTTGTTTGTAAAGAGAGTACTCAGAGAATTTAATCATCCCAGGAAGAAATTCCCATTAGCTGCAATTCCTGGCCCAAAGGCAAAGTAATTCCACAATAATACTTGAACATATATGTTAATTGCTGCAATGCTTCAATGAGACAAGAAATAGAATGAGTTGAGCTGACAATTATCTGAAGAACATGAAATGTTCCAATATACATAAAATAAAATGTGCCAATCTACTAACAGAATTTATTTAAAATATTTCAGTTACACTTTAATTATTGCTTGGTACACCTTAGAGTATCAAAAGTGCAAAATTAGAATTTCTGGTACTCATACTTCAATATTCATTTTTTAAAAAATATTTTAAATGAAAATTATCAATTATAAATATTAGTGAGATACAATATCATGAGTAAATAAATTTACACACTATTTCCTAAATAATATCAATTTCCTAGCTTCTTGTTTATCTTGTGACAGGTGGGAACCTAGTGATACCTAGGCACTCAGACCAAGGGAGTCTAGGGAAGAAAGGATCTTTCTCTACTGGAACAACAAATATGGTAAGTCTCAATGCAGTTTCAAATGAAGGTAATTTACATGGAATTATGAGAGACAAATTTAAAATGTAAATGTTATTTTTGTGTTTATACTAATGATCCTCAAATGTTTTCACCCAAGTGGTCATATATCACTTTTTCTTTTTATTGCCACTGGTATTAGATAACACAGGTCAATGCCCTTATCAGTTAGTCTTTAGCCTGCATTGCACTCTGTGCTCAAACACTGACCCAAGAAAGTCATGTACAATGCTGAGGTCCAAGGTGCTCAGATTACTCAAAGGTTTTATTGCCTACTGAGGAATTTCAGGATTAGGTTCTGAACTTTTTTGTTTGTTTTTTGTTTATTTTTTATTAGATATTTCCTTTATTTATATTTCAAATGGTATTCCCTTTCCTTGTTTCCCCTCCAAAAACACCCTATCCCATTTCCCCTCCCCGTTTACCAACAATCACCCACACACTTTCCTGACCTGGCATTCCCCTACACTGGGGCATTGAGCCTTCATAGCAGCAATGGCCTCTCCTCTCCTTGATGTCTGAAATGGCCATCCTCTGCTACATAAGTAGCTGGAGCCATGGGTTCTCTTTGTTTGGTGTTTTAGTCTTTGGGAGCTCTGGGGATACTTGTTGGTACTTGTTCCTCTTGTGGAGCTGAAAATCTCTTCAGCTCCTTGGGTCCTTTCTCCAACTGCTCCTTTGAGGAACCTATGCTCGGTCTATTGCTTGGTTGTAAGCCATCGTGTGTTGATCCACCTTTCAAGAAGGATCAATGTACCCACACTTTGGTATTACTTCTTCTTGAGCTTCATGTGGTCTGTGAGTTGTATATTGGGTATTGGGAGCTTTTGGGCTAATATCCACTTATCAGCAAGTGATTACTGTGTGTTTTCTTTTGTGATTGCTTTACCTCACTCAGGGTGATATTTTCTAGTTCCAACCATTTGCCTAAGAATTTCATGAATTTTTGTATGCACTCACTAATAAGTGGATATTAACCTAGAAAACTGGAATACCCAAAACATAATCCACACATCAAAAGAGGTACAAGAAGAAAGGAGGAGTGGCCCCTGGTTCTGGAAAGACTCAGTGAAACAGTATTCATCAAAACCAGAACGGGGAAGTGGGAAGGGGTGGGCGGGAGGACAGGGGAAGAGAAGGGGGCTTACGGGACTTTTGGGGAGTGGGGGGGGCTAGAAAAGGGAAATCATTTGATATGTAAATAAATTATATCGAATAAAAAATTAAAAAAAAAGAATTTCATGAATTCATTGTTTTTAATAGCTGAGCAGTACTCCATTAAATGTACCACATTTTCCGTATCCATTCCTCTGAACTTCTTAGAGAGCAGAAACTGAGTTTTCCTTCCTCATGGTCATGAAAATGCATTACCCTCCTATGTGTAAAAAATCCACTCATAGCTATGCGAAGTTTTTTGTTTCTCATTTCAATAAATAGGCTATTTGTAAGACAGCTCCTAAAGTTGAACATTCCCTAAAAACTCTTGTGCATTACATTTTTAATGGGGAGAGACATCCCAATCCCAAGCCTACCACTTGATTACCATTATAAGGAAATCCCATGGTGGGATTATTTACCAAATTCATAAAACTCAATCACCACATGTGAGGTTCTATTCACTCTAATTTCTTTAGCAAAAGAGATCTGTGAATCCAATACAAACATGCAGCAATACAGATGCACAGACCTGTGTGTGTGTGTGTGTGTGTTTGTGTTTGTGTGTGTGTCTGTTTATGTGCATGCATGTGCACGTGTGCTAGAGATCTGGAATTGCAGCAGGCCCGACCAATGATTTTGATCTTTCCTGTCTTTCTTTTTCTGTCTTAGAACATCCTCAGACACCATGATGTCACTCTACCTCCACAAGAGAGATTCCAAATCTTAAGTGCGCTAGAGCAGAGCAATGAAATCAACAACGATTCTTTGTTGGCTTCTTCCATGAGCCTGAGGAAAAACGTCTTCTAAATGGCAGCCGAACTGGAAAAATGTGGACAAGGAGAAGCCGCCTTTGTGCTCTCTCACAAATTCCTCACATGAGAACCTGCGGTTTCTACTCCTTTCCTGGAACTCTTCCCTTGTTCAACCTGCTGTTCTATTAAGGGTTCTCTACTTGGCTGACAGCTATGGAACTTGAGGCTGCCATCTCTTTATCAGATTTCTGGCAGCTCACACACAGGCTTTTTCTTGCAATTCAAAGACATGAGGAGCAAAGGTGGTGGTATCATGAATAAGGAATATTATTGGTAGTAGACTTAGTTCTTGAACCTGTGCACACATGATCCAGATCATAGTGGAAGAAAAAGGGGACCAGAAAACAGGGTGTATCTGACCTGGTAGGTGTTTTGATTTCCAAATCTCCTCTCAAGAAGTCACTGGCTTGTCTCTGATGGGTAGCCAAGCTCAGTGAATTCCATGGGAGAGAAGTAAGGCTTCCTAGAGCTCCACAGTTACCAGAGGATTGTGGACTACTTGGGGTCAGTGTGGTTAAGCATAGTTAGGCTTTTTTCAAAATGGTCATCATATTGGGTAGTCAGAATAAAAAGTAGAAAGCAGAGCTGTCACCAGGAAATAACTATTACAGCCTCAATGACAAGTGTGCTTTACCTATAGTAAGGGGATGGTAGAAAAGTCTCACCAACCATAAGAGGCCCTGAATGGTGAAACAGAATATAAGGAGATAGATACACGTGACTCTGAGGAGCTCAGACACTGGGGAGGGGTTTTATGGATATGATTTCATTGACCTTCTGAAGCCTGTGTGATGAGCAGATATAACACTTCCTGTCTACAAAGATAAAGCTCAGGTTTACAGATGAGCTCAGGTTCCACAGTTTGCATTATCCTTGTTTTATACCTCCTAGAACAAAGTTTCTTTTGGGTTTCCACTGGTGCTTTCCAGCAAAATAAAGGCATTCTCTTGAGATCATAGTAAATCTCCCATTATTTCTTTTCTTTTCCAAAAAATAAATCACTCTTACTAAGGAGTCATATAAATTCCCAGACATCAGGTTTCCGAGTCTGAGTTTATCCTCTTCTTAAGCAGAGTTTCTGGCAGGGTTGTGAATCTGTTTTGAATCTTGGACAGACCTGAGGGTTGAAGCAGTTCATCAGCATCTTTCGGTGTAGCATCTGACTAGGTGCCAACAGCACAGCACTTCCAGGAACTAATCACCCTCGGTATCTAGTGTTATTACCTAATGACATCTGATGAGGTTGTGCACTCCTGGTAAGCAATATACAAACCTTCTATGTGGACAAAGATTCATATTGTGATTGGGAATGGAAGATTGTGAACACTGTATTTTCTAGTTTCAAATTTATGAGGACAACCAGTTTCCTCAAATTTCTGTGGATCCATCTGGTTCCTCTTGAGTGCTGAGGTGAGAGTGGCACTAGACCACTTTAGCAATGCCCATTGACAGTTGAATGTTTGCTGAATGTGCCATTTTAATGGAAGACTGTGGATATTCTCTTTCCAGGCCAAGGTATGGAAATGGATGTGGGATGTCAGCGTGTGCCTTTTTAAATATGAGAAACATGTGAAACCAAGTATACAGAGGCCAGATTTCCTTAGGTCCTCATTTAGACATATAATTTTCTTTGCACAGCTTTCTCTCTGCTCTATTCTGTTAAGACTCTGTCGAAAAAAATCCCCTCAGAAAAAAAGTACTAAGAGATTTTAGAGAATTTTAGAAGATCAAATATCTTCAAGGTACGTTTTCATTCTCAATGTGGGGGACCAAAAATCTACAGAGTAGTACAAGGCTACTCACAGAAAAGCCACAGATGAAGATACTAGATTGAATGAAGGAAATATTCCTTCAGGATTTCAGTACAGAGGACAGGGTGGCAGGGAATGGGGTTCAAGTCATGCCTGAGATACTGATGCCCCTGCCAACTTATTTTCTTTGTCTTTTTGCTGACATTAGAACTGTTCTAATTATCCATTTTGGTTTGGTATTGCAGAGGACAAAACAAGTTTTTAAGAGAGATGAGGAGCTGAAAAAGGAATTACAAAAGGAACACTTGGAAGAATATCTAAGCTACTTGGCAAAGAAAGTCAGTATGAGAAGCATAGAGACAGCAGAAGTCTGTGTCACCTACTCAGTCTGTTTCCAGGACTCTCTTGTGCTGTCTCAGTGGAGTGTGTTATTTAATAAAAGTGCTCCACATGCAATGTGCATATGAAGCAAACACACAAATACACACACACACACACACACACACACACACAATGGAGTGGCATACTGAGAAGACTTAGACCTAGCTTACTGAAAACAGGAAATGAGTAAAGTAGAATAATGGATTTTCAACACACCAGGGATACAGGCCCTACACTGAGATGTCAGACTTTAACAGAACTACATTTGGTTAATATCTGGGCTGACAAGAATTTGCTTCCAAGGTTTGAAGCAGTGGCCTAAATGATTTTCCCTTCCTACAGAAGAAGAATAAAGAGGAACTTGCGTGCTCGCTTCGGCAGCACATATACTAAAATTGGAACGATACAGAGAAGATTAGCATGGCCCCTGCGCAAGGATGATATGCAAATTCGTGAAGCGTTCCATATTTTTAGGATAATAGGAGGACAACACCAATACAAGGAGGGAAACTTCACCCTGAAAAAAGCAAGATAGTAACCTTTCATCAAACCCAAAAGAAGTTAAGCAATCAAATTTAAAAAATAACGTCAAAAATGATAGGAAGTAACAATCACTATTCCTTAATATCTCTTAACATCAATGGACTCAATGCCCCAATAAAAAGACACAGACTAACTGACTGGATACGTAAACAGGACCCTACATTTTGCTGTTTACAGGAAACACACCTCAGGGTCAAAGACAAACACTACCTTAGAGTAAAAGGCTGGAAGACAATTTTACAAGCAAATGGTCTCAGGAAACAAGCTGGAGTAGCCATTTTAATATCAGATAAAATTGACTTTCAACCCAAAGTCATCAAAAGAGACTCTGAGGGACACTTCTTGCTGGTCAAAGGAAAAATGCAACAAGAAGAACTCTCAATCCTGAACATCTATGCTCCAAATGCAAGGGCACCCTCTTTCATAAAAGAAACTTTATTAAAACTCAAAGCACACATTGCACCTAACACAATAATTGTGGGTGACTTCAACACTGCACTTTCCTCAATGGACCGATCAGGAAAACAGAAACTAAACAAGGACACAATGAAACTAATTGAAGCTTTGGACCAATTAGATTTAACTGATATATATAGAACATTCTATCCTAAAACAAAAGAATATACCTTTTTTTCAGCACCTCATGGTACCTTCTCCAAAATCGACCATATAATTGGTCACAAGACAGACCTCAACAAATATAAGAAGATAGAACTAATCCCATGCCTCCTATCTGATCACTATGGAATAAAAGTGGTCTTCAATAGCAACAGAAACAACAGAAAACCCACATACACGTGGAAATTGAACAATACTCTACTCAATGATACCTTGGTCAAGGAAGAAATAAAGAAAGAAATTAAAGACTTTTTAGAACACAATGAAAATGAAAACACAACATACCCAAATCTATGGGACACAATGAAAGCAGTGCTAAGAGGAAAACACATAGCCCTGAGTGCCTCCAAAAAGAAAATGGAGAGAGCATACATTACCAACTTAATGACACACCTGAAAGCCCTAGAACAAAAAGAAGCTATTTCACCCAGGAGGAGTAGAAGGCAGGAAATCATCAAACTCAGGGCCGAAATCAATCAAGTAGAAACAAAGAGAACCATACAAAAAATCAACAAAACCAGGAGCTGGTTCTTTGAGAAAATCAACAAGATAGATAAACCCTTAGCCAGACTGACCAAAGGGCACAGAGAAAGTATCCAAATTAACAAACTTAGAAATGAAAAGGGAGACATAACAACGGAAACTGAGGAAATCCAAAAAATCATCAGATCCTACTACAAGAGCCTGTACTCAACACAACTGGAGAATCTGGAGGAAATGGACAATTTCCTTGACAGATACCAAATACCAAAATTAAATCAGGACCAACTAGACCATCTGAACAGTCCCATAAAGCCTAAAGAAATAGAAGGAGTCATAGAAAGTCTTCCAACCAAAAAAAGCACAGGACCAGATGGTTTCAGTGCAGAATTCTACCAGACCTTCAAAGAAGAGTTAACACCAATACTCTTCAAACTATTCCACAAAATAGAAACAGAAGGAACACTACCCAATTCCTTCTACGAAGCCACAATTACGCTGATACCAAAGCCACACAAAGATCCAACAAAGAAAGAGAACTTCAGACCAATTTCCCTTATGAACATCGATGCAAAAATACTCAATAAAATTCTTGCCAACCGAATCCAAGAACACATCAAAACGATCATCCACCATGATCAAGTAGGCTTTATCCCGGGAATGCAGGGTTGGTTCAATATACGGAAATCCATCAATACAATCCACTACATAAACAAACTCAAAGAACAAAATCACATGGTCATTTCATTGGATGCTGAAAAAGCATTTGACAAAATTCAGCATCCTTTCATGCTTAAAGTCTTGGAGAGAACAGGAATTCAAGGCCCATACCTAAACATAGTAAAAGCAATATACAGCAAACCAGTAGCCAGCATCAAACTAAATGGAGAGAAACTTGAAGCAATCCCACTGAAATCAGGGACCAGACAAGGCTGCCCCCTTTCTCCTTATCTTTTCAATATTGTACTTGAGGTACTAGCTCGGGCAATTCGACAACATAAGGAGGTCAAAGGGATACAAATTGGAAAGGAGGAAGTCAAACTATCATTATTTGCAGACGACATGATAGTCTACCTAAGTGACCCAAAAAACTCCACTAGAGAGCTCCTACAGCTGATAAACAACTTCAGCAAAGTGGCAGGTTATAAAATCAACTCAAGCAAATCAGTGGCCTTCCTATACTCAAAGGATAAGCAGGCTGAGAAAGAAATTAGGGAAATGACCCCCTTCACAATAGCCACAAACAGTATAAAGTATCTTGGGGTGACTCTTACCAAACATGTGAAAGATCTGTATGACAAGAACTTCAAGACTCTGAAGAAGGAAATGGAAGAAGACCTCAAAAAATGGGAAAACCTCCCATGCTCATGGATCGGTAGAATCAATATAGTTAAAATGGCCATTTTGCCTAAAGCACTATACAGATTCAATGCAATACCCATCAAAATCCCAACTCAATTCTTCACAGAGTTAGAAAGAGCAATTATCAAATTCATCTGGAACAACAAAAAACCCAGGATAGCTAAAACTATTCTCAGCAACAAAAGAAAATCTGGGGGAATCAGTATCCCTGACCTCAAGCAATACTACAGAGCAATAGTGTTAAAAACTGCATGGTATTGGTACAGTGACAGGCAGGAGGATCAATGGAACAGGATTGAAGATCCAGAAATGAACCCACACACCTATGGCCACTTGATCCTCGACAAAGAGGCTGAAAACATCCAATGGAAAAAAGATAGCCTTTTCAACAAATGGTGCTGGTTCAACTGGAGGTCAGCATGCAGAAGAATGCGAATTGATCCATCCTTGTCTCCTTGTACTAAGCTCAAATCCAAATGGATCAAGGACCTCCACATAAAGCCAGACACTCTGAAGCTAATAGAAAAGAAACTGGGGAAGACCCTTGAGGACATCGGTACAGGGAGAAAGTTTCTGAACAGAACACCAATGGCGTATGCTCTAAGAGCAAGAATTGACAAATGGGACCTCATAAGGTTACAGAGTTTCTGTAAGGCAAAGGACACCGTCAAGAGGACAGATCGGCAACCAACAAATTGGGAAAAGATCTTCACCAATCCTACATCAGATAGAGGGCTAATATCCAATATATATAAAGAACTCAAGAAGTTAGACTCCAGAAAACCGAACAACCCTATTAAAAAATGGGGTACAGAGTTAAACAAAGAATTCTCACCTGAAGAACTTCGGATGGCGGAGAAGCATCTTAAAAAATGCTCCACTTCATTAGTCATTAGGGAAATGCAAATCAAAACAACCCTAAGATTTCATCTTACACCAGTCAGAATGGCTAAGATTAAAAATTCAGGAGACAGCAGGTGTTGGAGAGGGTGCGGAGAAAGAGGAACACTCCTCCACTGCTGGTGGGGTTGCAAATTGGTACAACCACTCTGGAAAGCAGTCTGGCGGTTCCTCCGAAAACTGGGCACCTCACTTCCAGAAGATCCTGCTATACCACTCCTGGGCATATACCCAGAGGATTCCCCACCATGTAATAAGGATACATGCTCTACTATGTTCATAGCAGCCCTATTTATAATTGCCAGATGCTGGAAAGAACCCAGGTATCCCTCAACAGAAGAGTGGATACAAAAAATGTGGTATATCTACACAATGGAGTACTATTCAGCCATTAGAAACAATGAATTCATGAAATTCTTAGGCAAATGGATGGAGCTAGAGAACATCATACTAAGTGAGGTAACCCAGACTCAAAAGGTGAATCATGGTATGCACTCACTAATAAGTGGTTATTAACCTAGAAAACTGGAATACCCAAAACATAATCCACACATCAAATGAGATACAAGAAGAAAGCAGGAGTGGTCCCTGGTTCTGGAAAGACTCAGTGAAACAGTATTTGGCAAAACCAGAACGGGGAACTGGGAAGGGGTGGGAGGGAGGACAGGGGAAGAGAAGGGGGCTTACGGGACTTTCGGGGAGTGGGGGGGGCTAGAAAAGGGGAAATCATTTGAAATGTAAATAAATTATATCAAATAAAAAAAAAGACAAAAAAAAAAAAAAAAAAAAAAAAAAAAAAAAAAAAAGAAAGAACACAAGGCTCAGGTCAGTGTAGGGTTGTTCAATCTCAAAGGCTTCTTACTAATACATTTATTTTCATTGTTAAAGAATCTTATTCTTTTCATTTGTGAGGCCCTATTACAGTATCTGAGAATGTGTTCTCACAAATCCCCAGCATGAAGCAATCATTATGAGCACAATTTCTCACCTCAGCCTTGAGACTGGATATTATTGTCCCTGAAATTTTAGGAACTGCAAGTGTAAAGAACATGTGTTTGGGGGTCATGATTTCATTATGCGAGATGAATATAATATATGTAATGTCACCCTGTTTGACTCTGTTAGACAAAATATTAACCAGCATAATCCCAGACCCCAATCATGTGCAGATTATTTTAATTTCTGAGATAAAATTCTACTCACTCTATCACTCTTGATGTCTTCATCTCTCTTCTCTCTCTTTTCCTAGTTTTGAACACAGGCCTGAACTAGACGAGTCAGCACAACTTTGCATCTATGGTGTTCTAATTTTTTTCAGTTCTGCTGTGACACACATTTTTAAATAATGAGAAGCATTTTGCTCTGATTAAATGAAATACACAGAATTCATAGTACAACTCAGTTGGTAAATTACTGGGTTAACAGACACAAAGTTTTGATATTTGTCCTCAGCACTGCATAAAACTTGCTGGTGCTGAATCTTTGCAATCTCAGTATTCAGATCCAGTGAAAAGTAGAGCAGAAATCCTGTATCATCTTATATAACTTATTATGTCACCCTGTGCTACAGGGTTTCCTGCCCAAAAAAGCAAATGAACATATGGCAAGTCAAATATTAATGTTTATAAACAAATTATCCTGCCCATGAAGGCAAGTGAATTTGCTTCTTTTGAAGGATAAAAACCTCCATGACAGTTGTCTAGACAGGTAAACTGCAGTGATAGGAAAGGAAATAAAATGTGCACCTGCTGAAACTCTGCAGACTACCATTTTGTTCTTTTTTTCTTTTTTTGGAACTATCTTTTATGGGGGATGGTTCATCAATCTTCCTTGGCGACTGCCTTCCTCATGGCTGCCAGGACATTGCCAGCTCCTCCCGCTTTCTCGAGGCCCAGATGTGCGCGCCCACCCTCTTCTTGATGAACTAGAGTGCGCAGGTGTCTGTGGACACTGAGCGACTCCAGGGCGCGCTGCTCTTGGGGAGCGAAGCCCTGCACCTCCTGGATCGCATCCCTCACGAACTTGGTGCGCTTGGTGAGGCGTCCCAAGGCCGGCTGTGTCTTGGTTCCCTGATGTTCTTCTTCACCTTGTGGCTTTGTTGAGGCCATGGCCATGGGGTAGCGCAGGACCATGGCTGCTGCTCGCCTACCACAGCCAGGACAGGAAGCCCAGTTTGTTATTTCAAGCTTATTCTCTAACCTACTTTCCTGGAAGTTGCTAGTTCCTTCTACTCGATTATCCAGGCTCCATCGTTTACCTTTATCATATATTGTGCACTTCATGGTTTGTGGAGGACTAGGTTTATTTCATTATTTTCTATAAATAATATAGCATAGACAACAATAGAAAAAATAAACAGGTTTTCTATTTATTAGTCTATTGCAAATAGACATTATACTTCTTTGTCTCTAATCTTGATACACATGTGTGTTTAATCCAGAGAACATTTTTATGAAGTGCAACAACATATTGCCTAAATAGGCTAATTGCTAAAACAACATCACAGTCACTGGTGGTCACCATATCACTTCTAAATCAATTTTGTTTCTAGGGCAATGAAGGGAAAACAATATTAAATTGTATTTCATTTAGGTTCATCTTAAACTTTGCACTAGATAAATATGACTGTCATTTAATTGGCTATACTTTACATTAATTTATATGTGTGGACATTATAGTTTGCAATTAATATTATGAAATTGAAATCATAAACTTTTTTGTTTTTGTATGCAAACCAATAAAGTTTCATATGATTCAAAGGAAAAAAGTTACATTATATGTATTCATTTAAATAAGTAAAAAGTCTGTTATATAAAACAAAAGTAGTGAACATTTACATTTTTATTACTAAAACTACTAAAAATCTCAAGAAACATTTTAAAAAATCTATTCATGTGTCTTTGTGCTGAACTAAAATAATTTTTATAGATTTATTTCCCCTCTTGATTTAAGCATCTTTGATAAAATTATTTGAAATCAGTAAACTCATTTTTCCAGTTTTCACTTTTTGAATTCATAATTTCTAATAGTGTCTTGAGGGTATTATAAGAGAATCACATTAATTGGAAAGTGTTTAACAGTTCTTTACTTTGATAGAGTAGAGTAAGGAAGGAGTTTATGTTATTGTGGAAACCACTAAGCTAAGACATTCTCTCTCCTGGATGTTACCCTCACTATATACCTCCTATGAAGAATATTATGGACTTACAGTGAAAGAAAATATTTTGTCATCTCAGTAACAGAGCCTTGTAAATCTTGGTCTACTTTGATGAGACACTTACAACTTGAAAAGGAACTATGGAATTGATGTTTAAGCTTATAAACATTGAGGAATAAATGGACCTATAAACTAGATTTCAAACCTGCTGTATAGTGTATTGGGGGGCATCAGTAACCTTAAGATTTTATATAAAAAGCAAACATACAGTTTTATTATATGCAGAACATGTTTCACCAGGCTTGATTTAATAATATTTTGTTCCTCTTTTTATTGATATTTTCTTTATTTACATTTCTACTGTTTTCCCCTTTCCATGTCTCCTCTATAAAAATTGGGTACAGAGCTAAACAAAATATTCTCAACTGAAGAATACTGAATTGCGGAGAAGCACCTAGAGAGATGTTCAACATCCTTAATCATCAGCGAAATGAAAATCTAAACAACCCTGGGATTCAACCTCACACCAGTCTGAATGGGTAAGATCTAAAACTCAGGTGACAGCAGATTCTGGTAAGGATGTTGAGAAAGAGGAACACTCCTCCATTGTTGGTGGGATTGCAATCTGGTAAAACCACTCTAGAATTCAGTTTGGCAGTTCCTCAGAAAATTGAACATAGCACTACCTGAGGACCCAGATATACTACTCCTGGGCATATACCTAGAAGATGCTCCAACATGTAATAAGGACACATGCTCCACTAGGTTCATAGCAGCCGAATACACAATAGCCAGAAGCAACAAAGAACCCAGATGTCCCTCAACAGAGGAATGGAAACAGAAAACATTGTACAATTACACAATGGAGTACTACTCAGCTATTAAAAGCAATAGATTCATGAAATTGTTAGCAAATGGATGGAACTAGAAAATGTCTTCCTGAGAGAGGTAACGCAATCACAAGAGAACACACATGGTATGTACTCCCTGATCAGTGGATATTAGCCCAGAATCTTGGAATACCTAAGATACAATTCACAGACAGTGTGAAGCTCAAGAGGAAGGAACACCAAAGTGTGGATAGTTTGATCCTCTTAGAAGGAGGATCAAAATGCCCATGGGGGGAGATTCAGAGACAAATTGTGGAGCAGAGACTAAGGGAAAAGCCATTCAGAGTCTGCCATACCTGGAGCCCATCCCACATACAGTTACTAAACCCAGACACTATTGTGGATGCCAACAAATGCTTGCTGACAGGAGTCTGATACAGCTGTCCCCTGAGAGGCTCTGCTAGTGCCTGACAAATACAGAAGTGGATGCTAACCGCCAACCAATGGACTGAGCACAGGGACCCTAATGGAGGATCTAGAGAAAGAACCCAAGAAGCTATAGGTGTTTGCAGCCTCAGAGGAGGAACAATATGAACCACCCAGTAACCCCAGAACTCTCAGAGACCAAACCACCATCAATCGAATACACATGGCGGGACCCATGGCTCCAGTACCATATGTAGCAGAGGACGGCCTTGTTGGACACCAGTGAAAGGAGAGGCTCTTGGTCCTGTGAAGTCTGGATGCTCCAGTGTAGGGGAATGGCAGGACAGGGAAGCGGGTGTTGAGGGGTTGGGGAGCAAGAGGAGAGAAGATAGGATAGGGAGTTTTGGAGGGGAAAACTAGGAAAGAGGATAACATTGTGATGTAAATAAAATAACTGAAAACAATTAAGGAAAAAAGGTAAAAAAAATCAATTGTATGAAAGAGACAAGAAGAGTTGTCAATACATAAACTGAACAATTCAGGAGGCTGTGTAAAAGAGAACTATGTAGAAAGTGAACCCAGAAGACTCAGTTACACACTCCCTCCCCATGAGAAATCCAGCAGAAAGCAGGGGACAAGGACCTGGGATCATTGAATAGGTATATAATCATGGGTATATAGGAGAAATCATGTCATTTGCCACAAAGTGAGTGGAAAATAACTTAATGTGATTTTGTGCAATCATATAAAATTTTCTGATGAGTCATATAAAAATAAAAGGACAACTTTCTGAGTGTGCAGTTCCTCTGAACTAAAGAGTGTAAAAGAGCCTGAGATTCCACTAACTTCATAATTCTTCCCTTTTATTTTTCAGTGCTGCACATTTCTAGTTACTATGTTTTTCCCCAAATTACTTTAACTTTCAGGGTATTTTGAGCTTCAATTGGAATTTTACATTTTCACCCCTAGATCTGTGAAAAATATCAGTAGACTGCTGATGATCAGTGGAGATATAGACTGGAGATGCATATGGTGGTTATTGAAGAAACTAGCAATAAAGATGAAATCTGTTCCAGGTATACAACTTCTCAGTATAGATGATACTGAAAGGACTTTAAGTCAGCAATACACAAATATACTTACACATATGTGTTTATTGATGTCATGTTTCAAGGAGTCATGTAGAAGTTTGAGCATAGCTGACCATCATATGAAGAAAACTGAAATAAAATATGCACATGTTAAATAATCTTATTAGAATATCTCAGTTAACCTTGAGTGATATCTTGGCCTCACCTGAGAAGAGTGTAGCAACTATGGATCACCAAGATGAAATGGTCTTTAGCCACGTCTGTGAGGGGTTGTAAATTGATAGGGGAGGACCCATGCAACTGTGGACATTGCCCACCATTCCCTGGAAGGAGGTCCTGGGCAACTAAGCATGAGCTTGGGAGTCAGCCAGCAAAAACAGTGCTCATTGCTGCAGAAGATTCTGTTCATCATGGCTGGGAGTAGAGTATGCTGGAGCACAGCATTTTAGCCTTGCAGAAAGGCAACAAAGAAGAAGGGGTGCACTCCTCTGGTGGCCATCTCCTTTGCTACTGTGTATTCAACCTCAGCTTCCAGGTCAAAGGACACACACTTCCCACATTCAGAGTGGAACACCTGCCATTTGATAATCCCACCTGGAAAATATCTAACACAACCAGAAATATGCTTCTATGATTTCCTAGATGATTTCAGTCAACTTGAAAGTGTATAAACCATCAAAACATTTAACAGTCTATTTATTATTATATACATTTCTTCCACTTTGTTTGTAAAGAGAGTACTCAGAGAATTTAATCATCCCAGGAAGAAATTCCCATTAGCTGCAATTCCTGGCCCAAAGGCAAAGTAATTCCACAATAATACTTGAACATATATGTTAATTGCTGCAATGCTTCAATGAGACAAGAAATAGAATGAGTTGAGCTGACAATTATCTGAAGAACATGAAATGTTCCAATATACATAAAATAAAATGTGCCAATCTACTAACAGAATTTATTTAAAATATTTCAGTTACACTTTAATTATTGCTTGGTACACCTTAGAGTATCAAAAGTGCAAAATTAGAATTTCTGGTACTCATACTTCAATATTCATTTTTTAAAAAATATTTTAAATGAAAATTATCAATTATAAATATTAGTGAGATACAATATCATGAGTAAATAAATTTACACACTATTTCCTAAATAATATCAATTTCCTAGCTTCTTGTTTATCTTGTGACAGGTGGGAACCTAGTGATACCTAGGCACTCAGACCAAGGGAGTCTAGGGAAGAAAGGATCTTTCTCTACTGGAACAACAAATATGGTAAGTCTCAATGCAGTTTCAAATGAAGGTAATTTACATGGAATTATGAGAGACAAATTTAAAATGTAAATGTTATTTTTGTGTTTATACTAATGATCCTCAAATGTTTTCACCCAAGTGGTCATATATCACTTTTTCTTTTTATTGCCACTGGTATTAGATAACACAGGTCAATGCCCTTATCAGTTAGTCTTTAGCCTGCATTGCACTCTGTGCTCAAACACTGACCCAAGAAAGTCATGTACAATGCTGAGGTCCAAGGTGCTCAGATTACTCAAAGGTTTTATTGCCTACTGAGGAATTTCAGGATTAGGTTCTGAACTTTTTTGTTTGTTTTTTGTTTATTTTTTATTAGATATTTCCTTTATTTATATTTCAAATGGTATTCCCTTTCCTTGTTTCCCCTCCAAAAACACCCTATCCCATTTCCCCTCCCCGTTTACCAACAATCACCCACACACTTTCCTGACCTGGCATTCCCCTACACTGGGGCATTGAGCCTTCATAGCAGCAATGGCCTCTCCTCTCCTTGATGTCTGAAATGGCCATCCTCTGCTACATAAGTAGCTGGAGCCATGGGTTCTCTTTGTTTGGTGTTTTAGTCTTTGGGAGCTCTGGGGATACTTGTTGGTACTTGTTCCTCTTGTGGAGCTGAAAATCTCTTCAGCTCCTTGGGTCCTTTCTCCAACTGCTCCTTTGAGGAACCTATGCTCGGTCTATTGCTTGGTTGTAAGCCATCGTGTGTTGATCCACCTTTCAAGAAGGATCAATGTACCCACACTTTGGTATTACTTCTTCTTGAGCTTCATGTGGTCTGTGAGTTGTATATTGGGTATTGGGAGCTTTTGGGCTAATATCCACTTATCAGCAAGTGATTACTGTGTGTTTTCTTTTGTGATTGCTTTACCTCACTCAGGGTGATATTTTCTAGTTCCAACCATTTGCCTAAGAATTTCATGAATTTTTGTATGCACTCACTAATAAGTGGATATTAACCTAGAAAACTGGAATACCCAAAACATAATCCACACATCAAAAGAGGTACAAGAAGAAAGGAGGAGTGGCCCCTGGTTCTGGAAAGACTCAGTGAAACAGTATTCATCAAAACCAGAACGGGGAAGTGGGAAGGGGTGGGCGGGAGGACAGGGGAAGAGAAGGGGGCTTACGGGACTTTTGGGGAGTGGGGGGGGCTAGAAAAGGGAAATCATTTGATATGTAAATAAATTATATCGAATAAAAAATTAAAAAAAAAGAATTTCATGAATTCATTGTTTTTAATAGCTGAGCAGTACTCCATTAAATGTACCACATTTTCCGTATCCATTCCTCTGAACTTCTTAGAGAGCAGAAACTGAGTTTTCCTTCCTCATGGTCATGAAAATGCATTACCCTCCTATGTGTAAAAAATCCACTCATAGCTATGCGAAGTTTTTTGTTTCTCATTTCAATAAATAGGCTATTTGTAAGACAGCTCCTAAAGTTGAACATTCCCTAAAAACTCTTGTGCATTACATTTTTAATGGGGAGAGACATCCCAATCCCAAGCCTACCACTTGATTACCATTATAAGGAAATCCCATGGTGGGATTATTTACCAAATTCATAAAACTCAATCACCACATGTGAGGTTCTATTCACTCTAATTTCTTTAGCAAAAGAGATCTGTGAATCCAATACAAACATGCAGCAATACAGATGCACAGACCTGTGTGTGTGTGTGTGTGTGTTTGTGTTTGTGTGTGTGTCTGTTTATGTGCATGCATGTGCACGTGTGCTAGAGATCTGGAATTGCAGCAGGCCCGACCAATGATTTTGATCTTTCCTGTCTTTCTTTTTCTGTCTTAGAACATCCTCAGACACCATGATGTCACTCTACCTCCACAAGAGAGATTCCAAATCTTAAGTGCGCTAGAGCAGAGCAATGAAATCAACAACGATTCTTTGTTGGCTTCTTCCATGAGCCTGAGGAAAAACGTCTTCTAAATGGCAGCCGAACTGGAAAAATGTGGACAAGGAGAAGCCGCCTTTGTGCTCTCTCACAAATTCCTCACATGAGAACCTGCGGTTTCTACTCCTTTCCTGGAACTCTTCCCTTGTTCAACCTGCTGTTCTATTAAGGGTTCTCTACTTGGCTGACAGCTATGGAACTTGAGGCTGCCATCTCTTTATCAGATTTCTGGCAGCTCACACACAGGCTTTTTCTTGCAATTCAAAGACATGAGGAGCAAAGGTGGTGGTATCATGAATAAGGAATATTATTGGTAGTAGACTTAGTTCTTGAACCTGTGCACACATGATCCAGATCATAGTGGAAGAAAAAGGGGACCAGAAAACAGGGTGTATCTGACCTGGTAGGTGTTTTGATTTCCAAATCTCCTCTCAAGAAGTCACTGGCTTGTCTCTGATGGGTAGCCAAGCTCAGTGAATTCCATGGGAGAGAAGTAAGGCTTCCTAGAGCTCCACAGTTACCAGAGGATTGTGGACTACTTGGGGTCAGTGTGGTTAAGCATAGTTAGGCTTTTTTCAAAATGGTCATCATATTGGGTAGTCAGAATAAAAAGTAGAAAGCAGAGCTGTCACCAGGAAATAACTATTACAGCCTCAATGACAAGTGTGCTTTACCTATAGTAAGGGGATGGTAGAAAAGTCTCACCAACCATAAGAGGCCCTGAATGGTGAAACAGAATATAAGGAGATAGATACACGTGACTCTGAGGAGCTCAGACACTGGGGAGGGGTTTTATGGATATGATTTCATTGACCTTCTGAAGCCTGTGTGATGAGCAGATATAACACTTCCTGTCTACAAAGATAAAGCTCAGGTTTACAGATGAGCTCAGGTTCCACAGTTTGCATTATCCTTGTTTTATACCTCCTAGAACAAAGTTTCTTTTGGGTTTCCACTGGTGCTTTCCAGCAAAATAAAGGCATTCTCTTGAGATCATAGTAAATCTCCCATTATTTCTTTTCTTTTCCAAAAAATAAATCACTCTTACTAAGGAGTCATATAAATTCCCAGACATCAGGTTTCCGAGTCTGAGTTTATCCTCTTCTTAAGCAGAGTTTCTGGCAGGGTTGTGAATCTGTTTTGAATCTTGGACAGACCTGAGGGTTGAAGCAGTTCATCAGCATCTTTCGGTGTAGCATCTGACTAGGTGCCAACAGCACAGCACTTCCAGGAACTAATCACCCTCGGTATCTAGTGTTATTACCTAATGACATCTGATGAGGTTGTGCACTCCTGGTAAGCAATATACAAACCTTCTATGTGGACAAAGATTCATATTGTGATTGGGAATGGAAGATTGTGAACACTGTATTTTCTAGTTTCAAATTTATGAGGACAACCAGTTTCCTCAAATTTCTGTGGATCCATCTGGTTCCTCTTGAGTGCTGAGGTGAGAGTGGCACTAGACCACTTTAGCAATGCCCATTGACAGTTGAATGTTTGCTGAATGTGCCATTTTAATGGAAGACTGTGGATATTCTCTTTCCAGGCCAAGGTATGGAAATGGATGTGGGATGTCAGCGTGTGCCTTTTTAAATATGAGAAACATGTGAAACCAAGTATACAGAGGCCAGATTTCCTTAGGTCCTCATTTAGACATATAATTTTCTTTGCACAGCTTTCTCTCTGCTCTATTCTGTTAAGACTCTGTCGAAAAAAATCCCCTCAGAAAAAAAGTACTAAGAGATTTTAGAGAATTTTAGAAGATCAAATATCTTCAAGGTACGTTTTCATTCTCAATGTGGGGGACCAAAAATCTACAGAGTAGTACAAGGCTACTCACAGAAAAGCCACAGATGAAGATACTAGATTGAATGAAGGAAATATTCCTTCAGGATTTCAGTACAGAGGACAGGGTGGCAGGGAATGGGGTTCAAGTCATGCCTGAGATACTGATGCCCCTGCCAACTTATTTTCTTTGTCTTTTTGCTGACATTAGAACTGTTCTAATTATCCATTTTGGTTTGGTATTGCAGAGGACAAAACAAGTTTTTAAGAGAGATGAGGAGCTGAAAAAGGAATTACAAAAGGAACACTTGGAAGAATATCTAAGCTACTTGGCAAAGAAAGTCAGTATGAGAAGCATAGAGACAGCAGAAGTCTGTGTCACCTACTCAGTCTGTTTCCAGGACTCTCTTGTGCTGTCTCAGTGGAGTGTGTTATTTAATAAAAGTGCTCCACATGCAATGTGCATATGAAGCAAACACACAAATACACACACACACACACACACACAATGGAGTGGCATACTGAGAAGACTTAGACCTAGCTTACTGAAAACAGGAAATGAGTAAAGTAGAATAATGGATTTTCAACACACCAGGGATACAGGCCCTACACTGAGATGTCAGACTTTAACAGAACTACATTTGGTTAATATCTGGGCTGACAAGAATTTGCTTCCAAGGTTTGAAGCAGTGGCCTAAATGATTTTCCCTTCCTACAGAAGAAGAATAAAGAGGAACTTGCGTGCTCGCTTCGGCAGCACATATACTAAAATTGGAACGATACAGAGAAGATTAGCATGGCCCCTGCGCAAGGATGATATGCAAATTCGTGAAGCGTTCCATATTTTTAGGATAATAGGAGGACAACACCAATACAAGGAGGGAAACTTCACCCTGAAAAAAGCAAGATAGTAACCTTTCATCAAACCCAAAAGAAGTTAAGCAATCAAATTTAAAAAATAACGTCAAAAATGATAGGAAGTAACAATCACTATTCCTTAATATCTCTTAACATCAATGGACTCAATGCCCCAATAAAAAGACACAGACTAACTGACTGGATACGTAAACAGGACCCTACATTTTGCTGTTTACAGGAAACACACCTCAGGGTCAAAGACAAACACTACCTTAGAGTAAAAGGCTGGAAGACAATTTTACAAGCAAATGGTCTCAGGAAACAAGCTGGAGTAGCCATTTTAATATCAGATAAAATTGACTTTCAACCCAAAGTCATCAAAAGAGACTCTGAGGGACACTTCTTGCTGGTCAAAGGAAAAATGCAACAAGAAGAACTCTCAATCCTGAACATCTATGCTCCAAATGCAAGGGCACCCTCTTTCATAAAAGAAACTTTATTAAAACTCAAAGCACACATTGCACCTAACACAATAATTGTGGGTGACTTCAACACTGCACTTTCCTCAATGGACCGATCAGGAAAACAGAAACTAAACAAGGACACAATGAAACTAATTGAAGCTTTGGACCAATTAGATTTAACTGATATATATAGAACATTCTATCCTAAAACAAAAGAATATACCTTTTTTTCAGCACCTCATGGTACCTTCTCCAAAATCGACCATATAATTGGTCACAAGACAGACCTCAACAAATATAAGAAGATAGAACTAATCCCATGCCTCCTATCTGATCACTATGGAATAAAAGTGGTCTTCAATAGCAACAGAAACAACAGAAAACCCACATACACGTGGAAATTGAACAATACTCTACTCAATGATACCTTGGTCAAGGAAGAAATAAAGAAAGAAATTAAAGACTTTTTAGAACACAATGAAAATGAAAACACAACATACCCAAATCTATGGGACACAATGAAAGCAGTGCTAAGAGGAAAACACATAGCCCTGAGTGCCTCCAAAAAGAAAATGGAGAGAGCATACATTACCAACTTAATGACACACCTGAAAGCCCTAGAACAAAAAGAAGCTATTTCACCCAGGAGGAGTAGAAGGCAGGAAATCATCAAACTCAGGGCCGAAATCAATCAAGTAGAAACAAAGAGAACCATACAAAAAATCAACAAAACCAGGAGCTGGTTCTTTGAGAAAATCAACAAGATAGATAAACCCTTAGCCAGACTGACCAAAGGGCACAGAGAAAGTATCCAAATTAACAAACTTAGAAATGAAAAGGGAGACATAACAACGGAAACTGAGGAAATCCAAAAAATCATCAGATCCTACTACAAGAGCCTGTACTCAACACAACTGGAGAATCTGGAGGAAATGGACAATTTCCTTGACAGATACCAAATACCAAAATTAAATCAGGACCAACTAGACCATCTGAACAGTCCCATAAAGCCTAAAGAAATAGAAGGAGTCATAGAAAGTCTTCCAACCAAAAAAAGCACAGGACCAGATGGTTTCAGTGCAGAATTCTACCAGACCTTCAAAGAAGAGTTAACACCAATACTCTTCAAACTATTCCACAAAATAGAAACAGAAGGAACACTACCCAATTCCTTCTACGAAGCCACAATTACGCTGATACCAAAGCCACACAAAGATCCAACAAAGAAAGAGAACTTCAGACCAATTTCCCTTATGAACATCGATGCAAAAATACTCAATAAAATTCTTGCCAACCGAATCCAAGAACACATCAAAACGATCATCCACCATGATCAAGTAGGCTTTATCCCGGGAATGCAGGGTTGGTTCAATATACGGAAATCCATCAATACAATCCACTACATAAACAAACTCAAAGAACAAAATCACATGGTCATTTCATTGGATGCTGAAAAAGCATTTGACAAAATTCAGCATCCTTTCATGCTTAAAGTCTTGGAGAGAACAGGAATTCAAGGCCCATACCTAAACATAGTAAAAGCAATATACAGCAAACCAGTAGCCAGCATCAAACTAAATGGAGAGAAACTTGAAGCAATCCCACTGAAATCAGGGACCAGACAAGGCTGCCCCCTTTCTCCTTATCTTTTCAATATTGTACTTGAGGTACTAGCTCGGGCAATTCGACAACATAAGGAGGTCAAAGGGATACAAATTGGAAAGGAGGAAGTCAAACTATCATTATTTGCAGACGACATGATAGTCTACCTAAGTGACCCAAAAAACTCCACTAGAGAGCTCCTACAGCTGATAAACAACTTCAGCAAAGTGGCAGGTTATAAAATCAACTCAAGCAAATCAGTGGCCTTCCTATACTCAAAGGATAAGCAGGCTGAGAAAGAAATTAGGGAAATGACCCCCTTCACAATAGCCACAAACAGTATAAAGTATCTTGGGGTGACTCTTACCAAACATGTGAAAGATCTGTATGACAAGAACTTCAAGACTCTGAAGAAGGAAATGGAAGAAGACCTCAAAAAATGGGAAAACCTCCCATGCTCATGGATCGGTAGAATCAATATAGTTAAAATGGCCATTTTGCCTAAAGCACTATACAGATTCAATGCAATACCCATCAAAATCCCAACTCAATTCTTCACAGAGTTAGAAAGAGCAATTATCAAATTCATCTGGAACAACAAAAAACCCAGGATAGCTAAAACTATTCTCAGCAACAAAAGAAAATCTGGGGGAATCAGTATCCCTGACCTCAAGCAATACTACAGAGCAATAGTGTTAAAAACTGCATGGTATTGGTACAGTGACAGGCAGGAGGATCAATGGAACAGGATTGAAGATCCAGAAATGAACCCACACACCTATGGCCACTTGATCCTCGACAAAGAGGCTGAAAACATCCAATGGAAAAAAGATAGCCTTTTCAACAAATGGTGCTGGTTCAACTGGAGGTCAGCATGCAGAAGAATGCAAATTGATCCATCCTTGTCTCCTTGTACTAAGCTCAAATCCAAATGGATCAAGGACCTCCACATAAAGCCAGACACTCTGAAGCTAATAGAAAAGAAACTGGGGAAGACCCTTGAGGACATCGGTACAGGGAGAAAGTTTCTGAACAGAACACCAATAGCGTATGCTCTAAGAGCAAGAATTGACAAATGGGACCTCATAAGGTTACAGAGTTTCTGTAAGGCAAAGGACACCATCAAGAGGACAGATCGGCAACCAACAAATTGGGAAAAGATCTTCACCAATCCTACATCAGATAGAGGGCTAATATCCAATATATATAAAGAACTCAAGAAGTTAGACTCCAGAAAACCGAACAACCCTATTAAAAAATGGGGTACAGAGTTAAACAAAGAATTCTCACCTGAAGAACTTCAGAAGGCAGAGAAGCATCTTAAAAAATGCTCAACTTCATTAGTCATTAGGGAAATGCAAATCAAAACAACCCTAAGATTTCATCTTACACCAGTCAGAATGGCTAAGATTAAAAATTCAGGAGACAGCAGGTGTTGGAGAGGGTGCAGAGAAAGAGGAACACTCCTCCACTGCTGGTGGGGTTGCAAATTGGTACAACCACTCTGGAAAGCAGTCTGGCGGTTCCTCTGAAAACTGGGCACCTCACTTCTAGAAGATCCTGCTATACCACTCCTGGGCATATACCCAGAGGATTCCCCACCATGTAATAAGGATACATGCTCTACTATGTTCATAGCAGCCCTATTTATAATTGCCAGATGCTGGAAAGAACCCAGGTATCCCTCAACAGAAGAGTGGATGCAAAAAATGTGGTATATCTATACAATGGAGTACTATTCAGCCATTAGAAACAATGAATTCATGAAATTCTTAGGCAAATGGATGGAGCTAGAGAACATCATACTAAGTGAGGTAACCCAGACTCAAAAGGTGAATCATGGTATGCACTCACTAATAAGTGGTTATTAACCTAGAAAGCTGGAATACCCAAAACATAATCCACACATCAAATGAGATACAAGAAGAAAGCAGGAGTGGTCCCTGGTTCTGGAAAGACTCAGTGAAACAGTATTTGTCAAAACCAGAAAGGGGAACTGGGAAGGGGTGGGAGGGAGGACAGGGGAAGAGAAGGGGGCTTACGGGACTTTCGGGGAGGGGGGGGGGCCTGGAAAAGGGGAAATCATTTGAAATGTAAATAAATTATATCGAATAAAAAAATTAAAAAAAAACAAAACAAAAAAAAACAAAAAAAAGAAAAAAAAACAACAAAAAAAAGAAGTTCAAATTACCTGTTATTCTATATGTGATGTTTTTCTGCACATGTTATATGCATTTAGATCATGTGCTAAATTTTCAAAAATATAACTTTTAAATTACATTTATTAAAATTAATTAAAAAAAAAAAAAGAGGAACTTGCCCAAAAAGTAGCCTTCTGGGAGGAGATAAGAAACATTCTAGTAACGTCAGGATTTTTCAAATGGGCTTCCTAGCCATTTGGAAAAATGTATGGTTCTGAAGGAAACAACTTTGGGGAGGTGGGCTCTGGAGCACCATTAACATCAAAGAAAGCTCAGCCTTCTTTAGTAACAACAAGGACCCTCAGCCCACCAGTGGTGTCTTCAGGAAAGGAAGACTGTGAAGAAGCAGCCCCAGCCACATCACCAGCTTCCAAAGAGGCTGCAGAAACATGCACCTTGGAAAGTCCAGGTGATTCACCACAGGTTTCTGACTAGGACAAGCCTTGTGTAGAAGTGGTTCCAATTTCTTCTGGATCAGTCACACATGAGTGCAACTGAAGCTTATAAGTAAGGTAAGGCAGAGATGCTGGACAGGTGTCTCAAGTCTGGAGAACTGGACCCCACAGAGAATACTGAATCTCCAGCCATGTGTTCAATATTTTGCTATCAGGGATCAATTTAGTTTCCTCTGGTAACAGAACCTCCTGTGTTGAGTGTTGCCTTTTTCCGTCCTGACAATCTGTCTTGTCAGCTTGTGCAGACATAGCAATATTTCTGGATGTGTCTGTGAGTTGATGGTAAGAAAGAAAAATTCTGAGCTTGCCTTGCAGTTCTGAGGCCACAAGGGTCTCTCTTTCCCTACAATACTGTACTATTGTGGATATCCCCTGATGGTCTGATCTTGAGAATAGACTGTCTTTCTGCTGTGTGCAGCCTCCTAATACCTGATGGGGTTTCTCATAGGCTCACAGCTCTAGTGTAAATGCTCCATATGATTGAGCATGCCCACAGCTGGCTTCTTAAAGGAGGACTCTATGAAATACTTGCAGTTTGACTCTATGTCTGGAAGTCACAGACTTGTAAGTAACTTGTGTGAGACTGTGCCTAAGGAAAATCCCAGCAGGACACAGGACAATACATGTCCAGATCTTAGAATCCAGAGGCCAAAAAATCTGAAGATATGAACTAAGAATAGAGAAGACATATCTCTGCCTGGGGAAACACAGCAGAACTTTTCCTATTCTCTTACAATTTAGATCCCTGGAGACATATGGTCCATACCTCAGTTAGAAGACTTTGTCCAATGAATCCCTCCACACACATAGATATTTTATAGTCAGCCCAGATTCACAACCAAAAATATTGCTCTATCCGCTTAAGCTGACAGTAAAGTCCAAGGCCCATCTCCCAGACACCAATACACAGAACTCAGAGTAATACTTCCCGCCCATGATGAGGAGCAGAATGAAGGAAAGAATCCCAATGACTTTGAATTTCTCTCCCAGGCTGCCAGACTGAGTACTGCTCAGAGATACCAGGCCCTCTCACCTCAGACTTTTCTAAATTTTTCATTACAATTCAGAAGAGACCTGTACCTGCTGGTCCTCCCTCAGGATTTATGTGAGAAATTCCTCCCCTCAGGAAGGCAGAACACTAAGAAAAGAATCAGGAAATGTGGTGTATTATGTGGAGCCTTGGAAAAGATATGAACACTTCTCCTGATCTGGGGCCATTTCTTTCCCCTTGATTTTACATGACTGCAAGGGAACATATTTAGAGTATATATCCACACACATCACCCTCCAGAGGGAACTATGTGTGACAAGGACTGGCCATCTTGAATTTGATGACTGTATTTGGTTGCTTTTCAGAGTCCATGGAAATGAACACTATAATTAGAAATTTTCATGGTAGTTGGGGGCTAGAGCCAGTAATTCTAGTCACTCACAAAATGAAGCTAAAGGCTTCCTACAAACTCAAATCAGCTCCACAGTCTGAGTGTCATATTACCTAAAGGATAAAGAAGGCAGCCCGAAAGCATAAGGCAGCCAGGGAGGCATAAAGCAGGAATAGACATGGTGCCTAGTTGCAAAGAGAAAAGGAAACTGCTTTTGTGTCCTTGACTTCGTACCTACTCTGGTAAGCTTTGGAGTATAAATTATCAAGACACCTCAGGACACCTGAGCAGACCTGCTGACTGCTACAGGAAAGAGCCTAGGACCAGGAGGTGTCAGGATGAATATCTCCAGTTCCACTCAACATATTTTCCTTTTTACTGTATCTCAACAAAGCACAATAGCACCCAAAACAACACAGAGAGTAGGAACAATAAGATGTATGCACTGGTGTGGCCTGCGTCATGTGTGTGTGAGAGGATGGGTCTAAGTCCTCCAAGAGTTGTGTTACCTACATCATCATTCCTCTCCAGAAAGGAGACCAAGATTTTTGCTATGCACAAAATGAGGAGTATCAGTTCCTCATATAAGAAGAACTGGGTCTTCTTACATTGGGTTGGATTCATGTAAGCAAATGGAACTCGGTAACTGAGGGTACCTCTTGTCTCTCTCTTAGAAACAGCCAGCCTAAATAGTGCTCTGCACAGAGTCAATCCATTCCAGATCTTCTTCACTGACCATATATAGTCAATAGTGAGCAGTTCGAGTTAAAGGAGCATTTCCTAGTACTTTTACAGCTCCTTGTATTTTATGTCTTACTCGGAGTAATTCTTCAGTGTTCCAACTTGATACGAATCTGCATGTAAAATGGTTGCTTGCAAGGATGTATTAAAACAGTCTCTACAGACCACATACCTAAAAGATGTAAAAATGAAACTTAAGTATGCCAAGAGTGTCCTTTCTAATGATTATGTTTTGTATTTATGAAGAAGTACTTCCTTTGTGCCCAACCAAAGAGATCCTACAAGCTAGGTTTTCAAGTATTTGCACATGCAGAGCATACATCTTTTGATTTTCAAGGGAACACACTATTTGCCTAGAGAGTCCTTTGGATGAGTATCTCATTTTCAAAGACTGCTGCTCACAAAACAATTGAAATTCTTGTAACTTGCTAAATATAAGCCACAACAAGGTGGTTTGCTCTTAGGTTTTGTAAGATCTTGGAGTCAGACCTTGAGAAGTGCTGATGTGTGAGGCAGTCTCCTGTGACTTCGTGTTCTTCCATCCAATTGCATCTATTCTTACTGCAATGCCTACTTCAATAATATAATATGCCCAATTGAAATTTGGCCTTTTGTGTCTTGGGACTCAAATGGGAGATTATAGAGAAAATGAGTAAGGCACATGAGGCAAAAAGCACAATATACTGCCGGAGAAAAATGTAGGCCAGTGTGGGTTGCAGAGGAAGAACTGCCACACGTAAGGCAACTTATGATAACTTAGGAAGAGGAGTCCAAAACAGTATATAGGGGAGGGGGATAGCATTGGAGATTGATACACTGACCTCCTGTATCAGTGAGCATTTCTGTTGGCTGGGATTTATGGTTTGTATTGGAAGAGAATGCCTGATATGTGTTGATATCAGCCATCAGAACCATGCCATCCCTTGTCTTGGATGGACTGGAAAAGTAGTGGTGATTTTGAGTAGAGGGAAAACATTGTGGACTATTCTGAGCAAAATTATGGTGTGATCAAAGCCATACTCTAGAAGTTAAAATGAAGGAGATGCAAAGCTGCTTGGTTAGGGAAAGTCAGGTGAGGTTTGGGAGCTGATACCATGGAATGATGATAAGGGGGGTGATAGTCTTGTGTGTGTGTGGAGGAGTGATCAGGGGAATTCAGATATCCAGGTAATAGGGATAAAGTTTGAGGAATCTGAGACAGGGCAGGATTCCAGTTAGGATCATGGTGAGGGCAGTGTTCATCTCATAAACATGAGTAGGATTTGTATAAGAGGACAGAACTTGAAAGTGAGATGTAGTTATAAAGTGTGCAATTGAAGGCACATGTGAGATATTACAACTACATCAACATTGGGAGAATGAAGTGAGAAGGCCAGAGAGGGACCTGAGGCACTTAAACATGCAGGCGGCTCATGAACTCGGTAAATATGGAGAACTGGCTGCAAGAGAAACAATTCCTATCAGCTTAGGTGAATGTCTAATGAGGAAATCAGGGACCACAGTGGGGATGAAGGAACAACAAGGCTGAAAGGGCACTGGATATGAGGTTCACAGAAGCCATAGGATGGGGACACAGGAAGCAGGAATTCAGGATGGAACCTGCTGGAGTTCTGGGGATATTGACTTAATGTATTTTAAACCATGGAAGGCAGATAATGCAATGTCCAGTAATGTCATAAAATCTAGTTATACTGTCACTCTCCTGGACCCCCCAGCATTCAGGAGGATAGAGTGCAAGTTGGTGAATTTGGTGCCACGTTGAGTGAACAGTAATATTGTGCCTCAAAACAAAAGTCACTTGATGAGAAATTGGCCATTGTGGATTCTGTTATAACTGTCATACTGAAGCTGGCATCTAGGCCCTAGAATCTAGGGGAATTTGAAGAGGAGGCTGCTCTTTGGCAATGGGTTAGCAGATTACTGTCATGTAGGAGCTGTGAAATAGTTTGGACATGGTTTCTTCTTGTTTATTGTTTTTTTTTAATTTTTTACTTTTTCATTGATTTCACTTTAGATTCCCAAAAGCTTGATGTTTTAAATGATAGCTTAGGTGTGAGTATACATACATAAACACAGTTGATTAATGGCTCATGTGGGAAGCCTCTGTGTTCATACACAACTTAGAGAAAGAAACGAGAATCTGCTAGAAGCCTGCTCGAAATCTCACTTTCTCCCTCGAAGAATGAAACCCCTCTTGCTCTCACCATGTCTTCCTCCATTTTACATGTGCACTGCTTCCATTCTAACAGTGATTCAATTGCAGTGGGTAGAAATGTAACTTTTACAACTGGCTTGCATGGCTTAACCTCTGCAAGATTTATCACCATTCATGCAAGCAATTGTTTGGTGGGTTTTTACATATGGAGACCCAGTGAAGGAAGAAGAAAAGTAATGGAAAAAGACATAGTATGATCATATGACAGTAATACTATACCACATCAGAAGGACAGAAGTAGCTCCTTCTCACATAGGGAGAAATCCCATGGGTCTCAGGGGCAGGATACAATAAAAACAGCTGCATTATCAAAGAGATTGTTGAAGAAGTTATCAGAAATATTGATGAAGCAATAAGTCTGCTGTTGTCAGGAAGGAAGCAGAGATTGGTTAGAAGTGAAGACAAAACTTGGAATAGTTACTGTCTAGACATCAGGTTTAACTAAGCGTGGATGACCAAAAGGGCCTTGTCCTAACTGAGGGACAAGCTAAAAGTAAGTGTAGTGGTTGGAATACTCCTGTCCCAGGCAGGGTATTGTGGGGTATGGCCTTGATGGACTAGCATTGGCATTGTTGCCTCCAACAATGTCTCTTTGCGCATGAACTTTGAGGTCCTCCTTGAGAGAGGAGGAGTCATTTTTCTCCTTTTTGCCTTTCAAACGAGATGTAGAACTCTATGCTCACCAGGCACCATGTTTGCCTGAATGCTATCATACTTTCTGCTATGTCGATAACAGACCAAACCTCAGTACCTGTAAGCCAGCCCCAATTAAATGTTGTCCTTTATAAGTGTTGGATTAACCATGATGTTGATTCACAAGAATGAAAACACTAACTAAGGCACTAAATGAGAAAAATGCAGTACATTTTGAACATTATGAATTAGGAGGACAAAGAAGATGGTTCCACATTACTGCTGCACATGACAGATGGCAGTCTACATTCAAGGATTATTTTGGAAATCACAGGAGAGAACAGATTGTTAATGTTCCTTGTGCCTCCCTTCCTTGGTGAATCAAGCATAGCTGGCTGGGCTAACTTAGAATTCTTTGCTTCTTTTGTCTTCTCAGACCCATCCAACCCAGACAGCCTTCTGGTCAAGTGCAGAACTGCACACACATTTTGGATATCAAGTGGTGCTCCCTGAATCCATTGCTGTGGTGTGTGCCCCCAAGTATAAATATGTGAGATAAGTATGTGAGATTCAAGTCTGGAATTTACAATACAAAATCACCAATGTCTCAAAACTATTTAAAAACTGTCTTGGTACAGAATGTCTTGACTGATTGCTATGAATGCCTTCCTTTTATGTGCATATTCTAATGATCACCAACCACTCTTAAAAGACAGGATGACACCACTGCTGGTTTTTAAGACAGCCTTTTAAGAAGTAACTTTAAGAGGCAGAGATTGAAGAAATTCAACAGGAAACACTATATGGGAGTTCCATGTCTCTTCCTTCCCAACGCTGTATTCTTCTGAATTCTTCAGGCAAAGTAGTGTTGGATAAGCAATGAATGTGATTAATTTATAATATGTTTTGTCACTTGATGTCCTAAAGAAACAAGCTAACCCCAGTTTTATATTATTGTCCCTTGTTCCTCACAATCAATGGGCAAGAATTCATTGTGCAAGAAAGGGATCCAGAGACAGTGAGACAGAGAATTTTTTACACACAGGGGAAAGAGAAGGAGGACACAGAGGACAGAGTGGAGGACATTGAGAAGATTAGGAGAAGGAGGAGGACTATGAAAAATAGAAGGAAAATGAATATCGAGAGAAAGAATACAAAGAAGGAAGGAAGGAAGAGAGGGAGAGAGAGAGAGGGAGAGAGAGAGAGAGAGAGAGAGAGAGAGAGAGAGAGAGAGAGAGAGAGAGAGAGAGAGAGAGAGAGAATGTAGATGGAAGAGAAGGGGAAAGAAATCAAAGACAAGAAAGGACAAAAATAAGAAACTAGAGGGCAATTAAGATTGGACAGGGATGACAAGGTCTAGAAGGAGGACAAAGATGACAATGATGAATTGCAAAAGGAAGATAAGTTCACAGTTTCTAAGAGAATGGCAACATTTTGCAGAGAAGATGAGACGAGAGTTGGGAGGAAAAGAGAGAGATAAGAAGGGAAAGAGAAAAGGGAGAGATAGGGAGAGACATATGAGAAAGAAGAGAAGAGGAATGAGGAATGGAAAATTGAATGAAAGGAGGAAGGTGGAGAGAAAGGTGGAGATGAGAGACAGGAAACTTGGGCTTGGAGGCAAATGTGTGCAACTGTGAGTCTGCCTTTTCTCATTTCAGAATTGGAATTTTCACACTGGTACCTACTGGATTAAAATAAATACCCAATTATCTACAGAGTGGGCTCCATGCCCACAGACAGGACACAGCTCTCTTTTGTGTATGTATCTTTGTGCAAGTAATCAAGGCCGTGTTTTCAGTCAGGACACAGTGCTGATTGGTTTTTATCATTTTTTCCTTACCCTCCTGGCAGTTCAGCTTCATCACCCCCTTCTTAGAAATCCATAGTAACCAAATATCTATGATTCTGGGATTAGTGAATGTACGTTTTCTCATATTTGAAATCTGATCATTCACTGTCTCTGAGATGCTATTCCTTTCTGCCCCATAATCCTGATATCTGAGGATACTAATACTCTCAGAAAAAGATTAAGGAAAGAGGACGTGTGTGTACCTCAGAGTCAGAGTGTGAGAGCAGCATGCTTGAGGCTCTGAATTCCATCCCCAGTAACATGAGGAAAAGAACAAAGTATGAAACTCATTAGCTTATTTAATGCTTATTCCCTGTTACTTTGTTCTTTATCAATGTCAGTTACAAACTTTCAGTCAGAGATCTGTATGCAAAGGACAAACTTGCACAAAAGGTAAATTATGCAAATCTTGTTCTGGAATTTTTTCTAGAAGTGTATGGTTCTCACCATCTAGGGAGGTGGTTTCTTCTCCTATGTTGTGGTCTGTGATCTCACACTTAGTATGATCAGATCTCTGCGTGTCCGATCAGACCCAGATAGTAAGATTCTATCTCTTTACTGCCTATCAGCCAGGACTCTTCCATTGAGTATAGATTCAGAGGAGATGCAGCAACATAGGGAAAGGACCAAAACGTGTCCCATGAAATAGATAAGAACCAGAAATTCAGTCATAGAGATCCAAAGTAATCTAAGATACTAAATCACTCTCTCTCTCTCTCTCTCTCTCTCTCTCTCTCTCTCTCTCTCTCTTTCTCTCTCTCTCTCTCTCTCTCTGTGTGTGCTTCTATATACTTATAAATGTATATGTGTATACATTTTGCATTATTCTCCTTATCAAAAATGCTGAGACCTAATAAATTTTAAGATTTCTTTTATAAGACACATATATTATCTTCCTTCTGTAGCATCATTGTGTAGACATGTGAAAACAGATACTATTTTTAGTTTATGCCTTTATCTGTGGTTTCAGTACCTGTTGTGGTGAGAAGAGTTTGGCAGATGCCCTAGATCTGGAGTCAGGTTATTGTGAAGTGCTTGCTTCCCTGCACGATCAGTGGATACTGTTACACACTGTAAGATTTCCCCAGATTCCCTTTGTGTACTCTCATGGATCAAAAGCAGAGAATGATTTTTAGTTGAATGTGAGAAAGACTTTTCTTGCAGATCTGATCTAAACTACATAGCCCTATCTTGGGAGACAATAATGTTTAGGTACTGGGATGTTAAAAAGATTGCACGATTATAAAAATGCCTAGAACTCCAATCCAAAGGTTCTCTGTTGTAAAGACCCTTTCTAGTTCTGGCCAATGTAAAGCATACCTGTAATGCCAGCAGCAGGGCAGCTATGGCAGGTGAATCATGAGTAAGAAGCTATCTGACCCTACATAGACAAACTGTGATAGACTGATTAATCCTTCCGTTTCTGTATGCCATATTTGAGCATCCCTCAAAAATTATTAGGTAACTTTTACTATGTGATTTATATCATGACTCCAATATGACACTGCACTTACTGGTCCTTGTAATAAAGCAATATTTTGCAAGTGACTCTGGATAAAATGTGCCAAGGTACGTGGTTGTGACACACCTACTCTGACCATAAGGAGAACTATGTAGGAGTACTGGTCCCTAGACCCTTTCCCATAGCTGCCACCAACACTGCCATCACACTCTCTAGGCTGAGAACTATTGCCCTACAGTGAGCTTTTTAATTAGAGGTTGGGGACAGGGCTCAGTAGGGAGAGTGCTTGTTTTTCAAGCTTTAGGCCCTGGATCTAGTTCCCAGCACTTCTGGAATCTGCCAAGGTGCTGCTTGCCTTTAATACAGCACTGGAGAGCAGGTGTCAGGAGGATAATGCCAAGATCCTTCTGTGTTCTCTAGGATATATGGTGTAGCCTAGATCACATGAGACTCTCCTTTAGTATAATATAAAATGTATAAGTTGTTTCAAAATGGGAGTTTTCCATGACTTATCAACATTTCCTTTTCTCCAATTGCAGGACTGCAGTCATGTCACCACCTGGAACATCAAGGTAACTGTCACATATTTGAGATGAATCAAATCTCACTTACCTTCTGTTGTGGGAGTGTGTGTGTGTGAAAGTTTAAGTATGTTTGTGTGTGTCTGCATATGCACCTATATATGTCTCTGTGTGTTTTATATATGTGAATGTATTATATATTTGTATGTAGTGTAGTGTAAATATCTGTTCAATGGGTGTTATGCATGTTGTTTCTATGTCATGCATATTGTATCCATGTCATTTATGTGCACTGGTGTGAATGGAAGGCATACTATTATCATATACAGTGCCCAGAAGGAAATATATATATATATATAGTTACAGTTATAGTTACATTCTTATATAATTATACAGTTATATATATATAGTTATATATAGTTGTATATATAGTTATATATAGTTATATATATATATAGTTTTATATATAAATATAGTCTATATAAGTTTTATTTAAAGATAGAATGGTATATGACGAGTTCATAGCAATTAGAAATTAATTATTTTATATAGCATATTTATTAAGAGCTTAAGACAAAATTTTTGACCATGCACCAGTATGCGTGTAAGGCTCCAGTGCACCCAAATCTAGTCTGCCTTACCTGATGCAGGGTCAATATGGGACAGATTGCAATTCCAACAATAACCTACTGCCAAAGAAACATATCTCAATGGTCCCAGATATTGGTCTATATTTTTCATCTACTCAAAATGTAACCCTGAATAACAAATTGATTTTTGAATAATTAAGAGAATTTTCTGACTCAAGAGAAACTTACTTTCTTTTGGGTTGACTTTAATCTGAGATGAGTCTACACCAATATTCAGTTTCTAATACAAACTGCATAATATGATGTTTCTCCACATGACACTCTTCATTATAGTCTGGTACCCCATCATGGGAAACTGAAAAAGATGTATTTCCAGGAAAAGATGCTAGTGTTTCTGCTAGGTTCCCAGAAGCAATTTTGTGGATGCCAATTGAGGCTTATACCATTAAAGTAGTGACAGCTGTACTTTGATTTTCACTTCATATTGAATTTGCAGTTCATCATAGATGTGAAAAGAACTTTGATAACACAGTGACCACCTCTCAAACCCTGGAATACAAGAGGAGATGACTACAGCCCTGAGGAAGTTGTTACATTTATATAAAAATAAATAGGAAAAGGAAGACTTTCTCCACTCCTCATACGCCATGTCACTTGCTCCAGTTTGTCCAGTCCTGCAACCAAGTTGTCCTGATGGTCATATTCCTGACTGACCAATCTAGCCACAAAACACATCATAATATACCAGGAAAATCTATCTGGCCTAGAGACAGTAAAGACCTTGCCTGAACATGTTTTCTACAGCATGTGATTTCCATGAATTGCTAATGACTTGTCCACTGAGGATAGAGTTTGTGTCTACCTCACACAAAGTTACTGTCTTGAACAAGGGATGACACGACAAACTCACTGTTGCTGACAGACTGGCAGAAAGAAGCTCACTATGACCTGAGGGTGGACAACTATTCTCTTCAATGCCTCTGACTTTGGCCCTGTGCACAAGTGAAGCTAATCAGAACACATTGATGTTTCCCTAAAATTTCACAGAATCCCTTCTTTTATTTACATAATTGAATGCTCAAAGAGATTCCTAGATTCTTTAAAAAGTTATTTTAATTCTATAGTAAAAGTTAACTTTGATTCAAACTCTCGAGTCTTGTGCCTATTCCTGTTTCCCAAAAGCACATTAAATGAGAGGCCTGACTGTCAGGAAATAGGATTGGCAGGTGATGGTGGACAACCTTGTCCTGGTTATTTATTTCTCTTTTCTCTCCTTTCCACCTTTTCCTTCTCCCTTCTTTTTCCTTGTGACTGGATTTCTGTGTGAAACAATGTCTGTCCTGAAGCCCGGTAGTACTTATGTTGTCCAGGCTGACAGGGTTCTTAGAAAAAAAACATCTGTTCCTGCCTCCCAGGTGCTGTGATTAAAGACTTTTTGGGTACTATGGCTGGAAACTTTGACATTTATCCTTTCACATTGACTCAGCACTTGTTTGCAACACTCAGAGAGTAAATAAGGCTATGCACTAACAGATTTCCATGTGAGAGTGATCTACAATGTATCTTGATGACATTTAGTCCTTGCTGCCCTCTTGCATGCTTCCCCAATTAAAAAAAGAGGAAGTCTCTCCTCTTATGGTTTGATCTTGAAAATATCATCCTAAGTGAGGTAACCCAGTCACAAAAGAATACACATGGAATGCAATCTCTGATAAGTGGATATTAATTAGCCCAGAAGCTCTGAATACCCAAGGCACAAATAGCATAACAAATGACTCCCATGAAAGAGGGCCCTGATCCTGGAAAGGATTGATCTAGCATTGGAGGGGAGTATCAGGAGAGAGAAAAAGGAAGGAGGTGATTGGAGAATGGGTGGAGAGAAGAAGGTTTATGGGACATATCGGGAGGGGGGATCTGGGAAAGGGGAAATCATTTGGAATGTAAACAAAGAATAAAAAATAAAAATATAAAAAAAGAAATGCACATCTCTCTCTCTCTCTCTCTCTCTCTCTCTCTCTCCCCCCTCCCTCTCTCTCCTCCTCTCTGTACATGAGTGTTTGTTTCTCTATATGTGTTTACTGTGTGTTTCTATCCTGAGAAACACCTATGCTAGATGTTCTCTGGAGTTAAGGAGCACTTTCAGGCATCAGGTATTTCCTACTATCATGTGGGATCCCAAGATCAAACTCTTCTTGTCAGGCATGGTTGCAAGGGCTGTCTTCCTGGAAGCCAAGGGGCCTGTATCATTTAAAAAACCTGCCTTGTTTAATCAGGGTGTCTTGCACATCTTCTTGTGACATCCTATAAATTCTGGGCAAAATCCCACCTCATACCCCCAAACAGTTGCTATTAATAGCTCGTCTGCTAAGGCTAGAGCAGGAGCTTCTTTCATATGCATGATAGAATACTGAAAAGCCTTTACGTTTTAAAGCTGGAGTGGAAGTAAACACAGCTGCTGGGCATTTATGAATGCAATTGCTTGTCCTGTCCAGAACAGAGGTTAACACAGCAATACTCCCCACCCTCCTTCTATTATACTGTTTCTGGGTTATGTTACACCATACCCTCTGAGTGGTGAGGTCTGGTATTTATCTGTGTTCTATAAATTACTTATTTGGGATCAAACACTCAACATTTAGTCTCTACAATATAAGGAGTAAATAAATCTATACATTAACAGATGCAAAAGGAGTTTCTGTGACCAATGGGAAAAGTAGCACTAATCTATGGACATAACCACATTCAGGAAGGAGACTGACATGTCCAAAATAGCATTTGTTTGTTTCCTCTTGGTCAATGTATGGGATTAGGATGAGATTTAGAGCCTGTTATGCTTGTCTCTAGATGGGCCCTGACAGATACAGATGAGAAAACTAGCAGCCATCCATTGGACTGAGCATGAGGTTCACAATGGAGGAGTTGGAGGGTGGACTGGAGGAAGTGGGGTAGGGTTGCAGCCCCATGGGAAGAATGATGATTTGGTCAACCACACACCCCAGGGCTCCCAGAGACTAAGCCATCAACCCAGAAGTACACATGGTTCCAGCCAAAAATGTGGCAGAAGAATGCCTTGTTGGTCATCAGTGGCAGGAGAGGTCCTTGGTCCCTAAGCCCCTCCCCCCTGAGCTCCTCCAACTGCCAAGTTCCACAGAGAGAACACTCTAACTGCCCTACAGGCTGGCCTCAGTCTCCCCATCCACACTCCATCCTTACAGAGTAGCCCAAGCACAGAAGTCGAAATCGCAGCCATCCCTACCCTGGGAAGCTCTGTGCCCAACCCCACGAACAGGTTTATATCCCTGTCGTATATTAAATTCTTTGTTGCTTTGCATTTGAGCAGAGGCAGATGCACCAGAGGAAGTTAAGTTCGGTTCTTTCTCCCAGCCCCATTCTCCCAGGAAGAAGACTCAAACTCAAAATATATTTATAAATACACTCATCATATAGTTAGGCTCATTTCTGACTTGATCATAACAAAAATTAATCCATTTATTCTAATTGATATTCAGCTGTGTGTCTGTTTACCTTTGTTCAGCTAACATGGGCCTGTTTTTTCAGTTTCCCAGGCACATCTTCCACCCAGCACTCTCCCAGAATTCTTTTTGCCTCCTGTATGCCCGCCTCCTTCATTGTGCCTAAGCTATAGGCCATCAGATTTTAATTGGCAGGTGCCTCATCCATACAGATAGAAGATATTCTCTCCACACAGCCCTCTGGGTTTTTCCTTCCCAAATAAACTTTGGTGTGTGATTTTTGAGCTGTGTGACTCTATAGAATCCCTTGCCTTCTGATTGCCAGGTTACTTTTCTATCCCTGTTGTAACATGTACAGGGGGTTCCATCTCATATGACATGGCCTGAACTCAGATTGTTTAGTTACTCCCACATCTTTTGTGTCACTATTGCTGTGGCATATTTTCAGTCAAGATATTAAAAATAATTATGTCTTTCTTGGTTATATAAGCATAAGTGTTTTGCATGAATGAGTGTGTGTGTGTGTGTGAGTGTGTGTGCGTGTGTGTGTGTGTGTGTGTGTGTGTGTGATGTGTATTCATATGTGTGGATGCTGGTGCATGCCACAATGTACATCTGAAAATCACAGGACAACCTAGAGTATCTGCCTTCATGTTCCACCATTTTGGAGGCAGGGTCATATGATAATTTTTCTGCTGTGTATGCCAGGCTAGCTGGACCATGGGGTCTGGGGATTCAGTCTCTGCCTCCCATCTCCCCAGTAGTGTTGGGGTTGTAGACAATTACTCTATGTGTCTAGCTTGCACATGGGCTCCAGGCATACAAACTCTGTCAGTCCTCACTGTTGTACATAAGGCACCTTGACCTAATGAGCCACTCCTCATTAATATTAATAACATTAATATTAATAACATTAATAAGCTTCTACAGGAACAATTTTTCAGCGTGATGTGTTTGATAGCCTGGGGGAAAGCAGCCATCTTTGTTATTCACTGATATAAACAGAACATAGCCTAGCAGAGTACCTTGCACACAACAAGTGTTAATCAGTATCTAAGCTAGCTTGAAGGAGAGAATTTTAAATTTAAAAAGAAAAAACAAAAGAAACACCCACAAATGCACTATAATCATTATAAGAGAATCATAGAAAATTCTAGAAAGAGCTATAGAATGCTAACAATGCTGATTTGGGCAGCACGTCCAACCTCTTTAGACCCCACTTGTCCATTATTTCTGTCAATGGGACCTCACAACACTTTTAATCAGGGAAATAATGAGTGGGAAATGATAAAGGAGTCAAGTAGGGCAGAACGGCCCCATTACATTCCGACTCACTGCCCACCATTGCTCCTCACTCCCACTGTTGCATGAGATAAGAAGGAGACAAGACCAACCAACTAAAAGGGGAAGAACGGTGAGCACAGCCCAGGTAAGACATCATTTGTAGCTACACTTCCTTGGATATAATTTCTATCATTTGGTCCCACACTCCAAGGAGACTAGAAAGTGCAGGAGACTACAGGTGAAGTTAAAATGGCTCTTACTGTACAACCATAGCATCTGGCTATGGGGTAGATAAGAACCCACTGATCCTGACTGGATAATCAGAGCATCTGGCTACACCGCAGACAAGAACTCATTGGTCCTGAGTGGACAACTCCAGCATCAGCCTGTCAGGTAGACAGGAGTCCACTGAACTAGTCTTGTGAACTTTGAACTTTTACATAATAAAATACTTTATTAATGCATCTTGTAATTAGCAGCCTTGGTTAATGATTATTTCCCCTTGATCTCCATTCCTATAATAGCCACACACAGCAAACATGATTGAAAAGCCAGATCATCCAGAAAGGGGGATGACACATCTTTTATGACTCATAATTTAATCATTCACCTATAGAGAGGCAAGTTTACAACCAGGTCAACAAAGAAGAAATACTTTTCAGTAACTCTCACCTGCATACACACCGATAAACCATGAGCACAACAGGGCTGGTCCAGTTTGCTCTCTTATCATCTTATCACAGAGTTTCTTCAGGGATAATGGAAGCATTAACACTGTAATTCATCCTTCCTTCCTTCCTTCCTCCCTCCCTTCATTCCTTCCTTCCACGTGAAGAATCCCACTCGCTCACTTCTTCCCCTGCCTGTATAAGTTCCCTGAGAAAATACAGTTTACTAGGTCTTGAGCAGTTAATTTGACTTGACCTCATTCTTCACGTCTCCTGTCTGTTTCTCTGCCCTTCTCTTCTAGGGTCCCCTGTCGAAAATCCCCGCGGGCCAGGGCAACTCTCATAAAATGCTCCCTTGTTTCCTTTCCTTCTTTCCTTCTTCCTTTCTCTCATTTTTCCCTTGAAGAAGCATTTTAACTTACTGCAACTCCTACAGGCTTGAGTTTAAGGCCCGTGTGCTGAGTCCAGAGGCACTGATCAATTGCTGTGATTTCATGTCAATGTTTCCCTGGAATATATCCCAAAGAACATGAGCTAATGTGTTTCCTCCCACACTGAGTCAGCTGACAGGGTCCACTTGTCTAAGCCTCTCCTAACTCTACCTCTAACACAGCATCAGGCAGCCACTCTGTGGCTGAGTCTCTGAACCAAGTCAGATTGATATCATTCTGATTCCAGATCTCATTAAGAAAAGTCCTGTGCAAGCAAGGTCCTCTAAATGTAGATGTACACCTATAAAAAGGGCCACCTAGTGCCCATCGTAGGAGACATGAATTCATCCCTGTAGTCTGCTCTTCCATGTATTTTATAGAGCTACACCTTTATAAATAACTTCTTTCATACTAAGGGGAAATGTAAGCAAAATGTAATGCCCACATAATGACCTCAAATGTCATTTTAGAAAGTAAGGAAGCAGGAAGCAGGAGAAAGACAAGGAAGATAAACAAAGAAGACATTTTACATCATAAAAGCCTGTGTGACAGAATGTCCCCCAGGGTTTCCCTGCTGAGTAGGTGCTGCCTGAGCCACATAATCAACTGAGCATCCTTGCCCTCAGGAAACCTCAGTCTGCTAACAGCAGCTGACACCTCTCTCTCCTCTGGGTTTTTCAGTAAGTTTTGAGTGGCTGCAACTATCTCATCAATATGCACATCCGCACCTATAAAGTTTCTGTCTTCAAACAGAAACCGCTGGGTGTCCTCAGTGCAGAAATCACCTCCCCAGAGGGAAGCAAAATCAAAGGTGGAGAGGGGCAAACACAGACTTTCTGGTTTTTCTGGTTCTCACATCACCTAGAAGCAGCTGGTTGCAACCTTAACTTCCATCCTAGCAGCAGGCTCTGGGATTTAAGTGGGCTCCTTGCCCTGCCAGAGGCATCAGAGGAGCTCACTGAGGCTGTGGTGCAAATCTGAGACTCCACATGATCCTCTCATCACCCACTCTTACTTTGAAGCCCCGATTTTCTAACTCCTTCTTGACTCCTCTTTGGGGTAGGTAGAACCCGAAGGTAGCCTAGGGGAAACAGGCCTGGCTTGTGGGTGAGGGACAGGAGTTGCTGAAGGGGGGCTGGAGATAGCCATGGAAAGTGTGCTCTTTAGTCAGCTGCGATCCCAGCATCCCTTCCAAGTCCGAAGGACCAAGACCACTTCCTCTTTGAAGCAGGCAGGGGCCAGTGACTTGGATTAGGGATGAGAAGCAGCCCCTTAGCACTCCCAGTCACTGCAGCATCTTTTAAGGACCCCTCAAAGGGACCAAAATCCGTTGGTCAGCTGGGCCAGAACTCAGTGTCACCTGGGGGTTAAATAGCAGGTTACAGCTTCTGCTTGGGCACACAGTCTTTCACTGGGGAATGCAGGAAAGTCACCCTGAAAAGTGTCTGCTGCTGTTATAGCCCCCTACTCAGCCTCTGCAAGAGGTAACAGCCTGCCTGGGATTCTGGGGCTCCAGGGAGGGAATTTTGCAGGGTGCAGAGGGTGAGGATGGGTGAATATGGAAGCTGTGGTTTTGCGCATTAGACAGCTCAGGATGTTATTGTGTAATATATATTGAAACCAAGTATCCTATAGATATATGCATAATTAAACCCACAAAACCTCTTGTCAACAAATATTTATTTCGATTACATATTAAAATGCAAAGGAAGAAAGCAACATGTTCTCATTTATGCATCCAGGTATGATAGGATTACCTCAAGTAAATTACTTAAGTGCCACATTAAGTAATGATAAGTAAGATTTTGCCCCAAGGAACCAGGTGGCTCCATCTTGCTCTGTGCACTGCCAGCAGGACAGAGTGATCTCCCAGAAATACCTTCACTTAGAAAATTGCACAAGAGAACTCCTAAACCTGAAAAACAACTTCAGTAAAGTGACTGGATATAAAATTAACTCAGAGAAATCAGTGGCCTTCCTCTACTCAAATGATAAAAAAGACTGAGAAAGAAATTAGAGAAACAACTCTCTTCACAATAGTCACAAATAATATAAAATACCTTGGTGTGACTCTAACAAAACAAGTGAAAAATCTGTATGACAAGAACTTCAAGTCTATTTTGATCTAGTTTTATGCCCTTGTACAAAGCTCAAGTCTAAGTAGATCAAGGACCTCCACATAAAACCAGATACACTGAAAGTAATAGAAAAGAAATCGGGCAAGATCCTGGAGCACATGGACACAGGGGAAACAATCTTTAATGGAACACCAATAGCTTATGCTCTAAGAACAAGAATTGACAAATGGGACCTCACAAAATTGCAAAGACTCTGTAAAGCAAAAAACACTGTCAATAAGTCAAAATGACAACCAAAGGATTGGGAAAAGATCTTTACCAATTCTAAATTCAAGGACTACTATCCAATATATACAAAGAATTCAAGAAGCTGGACTCCAGAGGACCAGATAACCCTATTAAAAATGGGGTACAGAACTAAACAATGAATTCTGAACTGAGGAATACTGAATTGCTGAGAAGCACCTAAAGTCATGTTCAACATCCTTTGTCATCAGGAAATGCAAATCAAAACAACCTTGAGATTCCACCTCATACCAGTCAGAATGGCAAAGGTCAAAACCTCAGGTAACAGCAGATGCTGGAGCAGATGTTGAGAAAGAGGAACACTCCTCCATTGCTGGTAGGATTGAAAGCTACCTGGAAACCACTCTGGAAATCAGTGTGTCCATTCCTCAGAAACTAGGATACAGTACTACCATAGATGCTCCAAGATGTAATAAGGACACATGTTCCACTATGTTCATAGCAGCTTTATTTATAATAGCAAGAAGCTGGAAACAACCTAGATGTCCCTCAACAAAGGAATGGATACAGAAAATGTGGTACAATTACACAATGGAGTACTACGCAGCTATTAAAAACAATGAATTCATGAAATTTTTATGCAAATGGATGGAACTAGAAAATATCATCCTGAGTGAGGTAACCCAATCACAAAAGAACAGACATGGTATGCACCCACTGATAAGCAGATATTAACCCAGATAAGTGTATGTAGGCCACACCTGGGACGGTGGTCCTGGGTACCATTAGGAAACAGATTGAGCAAGCCATGAAGAGGAAGCCAGTAACCAGCACTACTCCACTGCCTCGCCTTCAGTTCCTGCTTCCAGGTTCCTGCCCTGACAACTTTCAGCCCTGACTTCCCTGAGGATAGACTACAAACTGTGAGCTGAAATAAACCCTTTCCTCTCCCAGTTGCTTTTGATCATAGTGTTTCACCAAGCCTCAGAGGCACTAAGACAACTGTGCCTACTTGTTCCCAGATCATTCAAGCTATGTTATAGCGCTAAGCTTCATCCATCACACGCAAACCAATGAGTCACCAATGAAACCCTCTCCTTGGCAGAGATCCCACTGGCCACAGGAATTTTCACTCACTTTTTCCAAAGTGAACTCAGTTCTTCAAACCTGCTTCTTCTGAATTTTCTGTGTCACTAGATGGCATATCGATGCCACGGAACAGTGTCTTAGGGCTGGAGAGATGGCTCAGTGGGGAAGAGCACTGACTGCTCTTCTGGAGGTCTTGAGTTCAAATTCCAGCAAACACATGGTGGCTCACAACTCTCCGGAATGAGATCTGACGCCCTCTTTGGGGCTGTCTGAAGACAGCTACAGTGTACTATCAAGTCATAAATACAGAAATCTTAAAAAATAAACAAGCCCTGTGTCTTAGTTAAATTCTTTACACTCTGTGCCTCCTCATCATTACTGTCAACATTCAATTATGACCACTTTTCCATTCCTCCTTTAAATCTCTTTTGATACTGTATCTTCACAGTCACTACTTGTTCTCAAAAATAAACTTTATTTTGCTGATAATTAATTTCCTACTTCTAGTAGTTTTCTCCCCTATAAAGGTATCATACTGGGTGGTCTTTCTAAATTTAAAAAATAGTTATCATTTCATCACTGCATTGCTCTTTCATTTACTGCTCTTAGAATAAACTAAAAATTCACCCATCTCTTTATGGTACATGCTAAGCTATTTGCAAGATAAAACCACAATTCTGTCATTTGGGCTCTTATACTGCTGCCTTTGGTTTAAATGCATTTTCTAAACACTTTATGGGCTAACATTTTATTGTCACCCAAATGCCTGACATACACATCTGAAGAGAGTAAGTACTTATTTTGACTCATGGTTTGGCCCCAGGTACTTAGACAACATCACAGCCTGGGAGTTCTATCAGAAAGCATCTTCTCCCCATTATGGTGGGAAACAGAGAAGACAGAAAGATGCGAGGAACGAGATAATGTCAGATACACATCATTCGTGGTCTTCTTACCCCAGCCAGGATCCACTAAAGTTTCTAGAAGTCTCCCAAAATCGTGCCACCAGCTGAGAACGCAAGGGCTCAGCCTGTCTTTCTTTTGGGAGAAACTGCACATCCAAACTTTAACAGCTTCTTACTGCCAGCTTCTACCCAAACTTCGAATCTCAAATTAGATCGTCACCTCCAGAGAAGTTATAGCTATACTTTCCAATCTGTGGTGTTCATAGACAAGGCACCAGCCGTATACAGCTTACAGTGCACCTGAAATGTGGTTCCTGTGAACGTAGATGTTAAACAAAAAGTACACACGTTATTGTAAAAAGTTAGTATTAATTTAAATAAACACACACATATGCAATAGCTTAGTAATAGTTTTATAATTACATGTGAAAGAACATTTCAACATATTAAGTTAAACTAAACATATTAATAGGAATTAATTTCAGCTTTTAAAAAAACCTTTCAGCCTCTCTGTAGAAAACTCAAAGTTACATGCAGACTGCCTTAGGGTCCCTTTGACCAACACCCAGGCTCAGCAGGAGGAGCTCCTGTAGTCAGTGGTCTGTACTTGTGACTGGACTATTTATCTGTGGAAATTACAAGACTGACAGACTGCAAGCAGCTTATGGACAAGGAGCTGGCTCTAACTACCTGGAAATTCCAGAAGTAGGAATGCTCAAATAAATAGTCAACAAATTATAAGAAATAAATGAACAAAATAATCAATCCTCACTATTTTTGGATTCTACATTTGTGGGTTGACAGAAAGACACAAAAGAAAATCTCCAAATAACAGTGCTTCCTGTATCATCTGTGCATGTGCTGAGATCTGAACTGAGGCCAAACACAGCAGTATTCTCTTTTATGGTTTCAGCTATCAAATTGCACACACATGTTCTTTCCAGTCTATTTACTATGTTTTTCAGAGCTTTGTTTTCTGATTTGCACCTTATGCCATCTGTTGATTTCCCTGCTTGAAATGCCCCCCAAATACCATGCTGAAAAGTTTTCTGGTGTTCCTATGCACAAGGTTCTGTTGTGCCAAATAGAGAAGACAAGTGTGTAGATAAAATACCTTCAGGCTTACATCATAATGCTATCAGCCACACACCCAAATTAGCAAATCCATATGAAGTAATGTGCCTCTTATAGAAATAAACATATCAATCACTTGTTCCCCATGGAATGTGGCCACAGGGACCCACAAGGAACCTAATCCTGTAACTCTCCTAGAATCAAGGGCTCACAATTTGCTACTTCAGTGTTCTAGACACCTCAGAAGTCACTGTATTTGTCGAATAGTCATTTGGTTTAAAAACAAATCTTATGTGAATATGGTGATAGACAAAAAAGTGATTTTAACTTTCTGACTGACTTTTACAAGTGATATGATTCAGGGGAACTTGCTTCACTGTCCTGGCCTTTTCCCATAATTCAAAATGAGGATTAAAAAAGTTTAACTGTTAATGGTTGGGAAGGTTGGCTGGGTGTAAAGTGGGAGTGGAAACAGGGTTTATGACCAAGAGGCACAGTTCGGGATGTGAAAATATTCTACTGTATCTTGATTATGGGGGTGACTGTATATCTGATTTTCTTTTTCAAAACTCTGAAACCTTATTCATATATATTCTAACATTAACCCTATTTTAAACAAAATCTTTAGTATATCAAGAGTGCACTACTCTGTAGCACTTGGGGTTTCCTGGGTAAGCTTCACCTGATGGGGCGGGACCTCAGGAAGCTTTAAGCCAATGGGAGGTCTGGAGGCGGGGCCCGTGGAGCGCCAGGGCCTATCCCGGAGTGTGTGCGGCGGGAGGGACGGCCCCGTGGGGGCGGGCCAGGGCTGAAAGCCGGGTGTGGGAAGCTTGGCGGCCCCGCCCAGTCTCCTGGACCAGCAGAGGACACGGGCTCTGCTGCAGCCGCAGGGATTGGAGATCACAACAGAGTGGTGCGGTGTGGGCCTGAAGGTGAAGTCCTGCGGCCAGGCCTGGGGGGGGGGGGCGGCGGGAAATGCAGGAGGTGATGCCGGGGTCCGGGCTAGGCGAGGAGCCAAGATGCACAGGAACTAGAGGGCGGAGAGCTCAGGACCGCCCGGCTCTGGCCCTTCCCCGCTGGGCAGAACTGGGATCCAGGGCGGCGCCGCTGCGGGTCCTAGGCGCACTGAGGGCCAGGTGGAGCCTGCGTGTGCTCGGGTCCCAGTTTTCCCTGAACCTGCGGCCTGGCTGATGCCCTGGCAGCCGGGATGGGGTAGGGGGAGGCGCCGGGCCCCGCATTCCTGCACAGGAAGGTCGTGGGCTCTTCTTGAGTAGGGTGGTGGGGACTGGACCTGCTGGCCAGGCGCTGGTGTCGCCTTCACTCTACTGCTAACTCTTCCCTCCCCACCTCCTTGGAAGGGCTGCCGGCCCTGGTGGTCTAAAACATTTTGTTTAGTTGAGGCAATCCAGTTCTTATAATTCTAAGAGACTTGGCTTTCACTTTTTGGGGACTCTTGTTAATTGAAGTCCTGAGTTACTTAGTGTGTTGAGTTTTGATGCCACCAAACTGCTCAGGTTTTGGATACTTAACAAATCTCAGTTCTGTGCCCCTGCAACTTTTTCAAAGAAAGTAAGATGCCTTTGAAAGAGTTGAAAGAGGGCTGGAGAGATGGCTCAGCAGTTAAGAGCACTGACTGCTCTTCCTAAGGTCCTGAATTCAATTCCCAGCAACCAAGTGGTGGTTCACAACCATCCATAATGAGATCTGGCTCCCTCTTTTAGAGTGTCTGAAGACAGCTACAGTGTACTTAAATAAGATTAACCATGTTTCCTGTTGTTCTTGCCTCTGGCCTTGTTGGAATTGACATTTTCACTGGCAGAAAACATGAAGATATCTGTCCCTCTACTCACAACATGGATGTTCCAAATATTAAGAGAAATGATTATCAAGTAAGTACTGATCTCGTTCACAGTGTTTCAGAAGTGTATAAATGCCCTCTTTGGTAGTAGTTTTTCAAGACTTGAGAGTAGTTTTATAGAGTATATTCCTTACCAGTTACTAGACTCCTCTTATCTTACAGATTAGAGAAATAGTGTTTTGTTTTGTTCTGCTTTTGTTAATATTCGGTGCCTTTTATTGTTGGGAAATAGAGGAACATATATCTCAGACTGGCCTTGAACTCCCTATTCAAGGATAATCTTCAGTTTCTGACCCTCCTGCCTCTGCCTGTGAGTGCTGAGATTATAGGTTGCATCTTCATGGCTGGCTCTCCTGTACTGGAAGCCAAACCCAGGGCTTTGTGCATGCTTTAGGCAAGCAACCTACAGTTGTGCTGTTTCTCCAGCATCTATTCCTGCATCTTAAAAATGCTGTATTGGACCAGTGAAATGGCTGGGTTAGGCACTGTCTGTGAAGCCTTAGTCTGGACAGAGGTGTTCTCTACTTGTGAGCTGGGAAATGCCTATACCTGCATACATACACTCACTAGATAAATAAATGTAAGTGAGGCAGGAGAATCAGAAAGACTTAGGAAGGTTGGAATCAGCTGCATTCACTCGATGACTTCCTTTTATTCTATCTGTCTCTTAATTCCTTAAGAAGTTTAAAGGAGATTGGTTCCCATTCTGGATCTCCATCATCCATGCTTACAATTGGGAAAAGCGTCAAATTTTCCCATTGTTCTCCAGCCTTCTGTACTGTTTGTAGAATATGGGACTGAGGGGGTGTCCTTTTCTTGTCCATCTTCTTAGGCCTAAGAGGTAGAAGAGGGGGCAAGTAAGGATTATGATATTTAGCTGTTTCTATTTTGTGGAATAGTTTGAAGTGCCACGGTCACCCCAGCTGGGTATGGGGGTCCCTGGGATGAGGGTCCTTGATGTCCAGGTGGGTAAGGATTCAGCTGTGAGAAACAGAAACACAGAGGCAGCTTGAATCTGAGGGTATTTTGCAGCTCTCAAGCAGGGGTTTTTATACATTAAAAATCAAATGTAGCAACCCTTAGAAACCGTATCCAGTGAAACAATGACTAACACCAACAAAAGTCATTTGGCACAGTAAAATACAAACATCATCTGAGCATTACAACTCTGAAAGTACATCAGTGTAGTGAATCAGAAACAGGACAGGTAACATCATTATTATTAATATAAATCATTAAAATATAACAATTCTAAAAGGATGTATTCAATAGGACGGTCATCCAAGGCTAATGGCATATTCCCAAGAACAGGTTAATAAATCTATATGTTCAGTGCTCTCCAATGTCATAAGTGTAGCCATATGAAATTTTATTATTGGGAAAGTTTTCATCTATCATAATAATTTTATAAATGATTTAAAAAGTAAAGCATTGCTTTACCTGGAGATACAGTCATGTTAGTGATCCCATCTCAAGGGATAGTTTCATACCCATTGTTCTTGCTTAGGATCATGGTCTAGGCTCCCAGGAACCTGTAACTAAGGAATGAAAGAGAACAGAACAGGAATGTTGTCATGAGAACTAGGGCTCAGTATGTTTGCTCCAGGGGAGAGTTCCACAACTGGCTCCAGTAGACCTCTTTCTTTTGAAGTTGAATTCTCAGTCTGTGGAACTTGTCAAACAGATTCTTCTGGTGTTGGTGTGGCATTGAAGGTTATTGGTATTAGGTCTTTGTTGAAGATCTGATAGAACTCTGCATTAAACCCATCTGATTGATCCTGGGCTTTTTTCCTTTTTTTTTTTTTTTTTTTTTTTTTTTTTTTGATTGGGAGACTATGAATGACTGCTTCTATTTCTTTAGTGGGTTTTGGATGGTTTAGATAATTTATCTGATCCTGATTTAGCTTTGGTACATGGTATGTTTCTACATAATTATACATTTCATCTAGATTTTCCAGTTTTCTTGAGTATAGGTTTTGTAATAGGATCTGATGATTTTTTGAATTTCCTCAGTATCTGTTGTATGTCTCCCTTTTCATTTCTGATTTTGTTGATTTGGATACTGTCTCTGTGACCGCTGGTGAGTTTGTGCACGGGTTTATCTATCTTGTTGGTTTTTACAAATAACCAGCTTCTGGTTTGGTTGATTCTTTGTATATTTCTTTTTGTTTCCACTTGATTGATTTCAGCCATGTGTTTGATTATTTCCTGCCTTCTACTGCTCTTGGGTATATTTGCTTCTTTTTGTTCTAGAACCTTCAGATGTGCTGTCATGCTGCTAGTGTATGCTCTTTGCAGTTTCTTTTTGGAGGCATTCAGAGTTATGGGTTTTCCTATTAGCACTGTTTTCATTGTGTCCCATAAATTTGGGTATATTGTGCCTTCATTTTCGTTAAATTCTAAAATGTCTTTAATTTCTTTCTTTCTTTCTTCCTTGACCAAGTTATCATTGAGTAGAATGTTGTTCAGTTTCCATGTGTATGTGGGCTTCCTCTTGTTTTTGTTGTTATTGAAGACAAGCCTTAGTCCCTGGAGATCTGATAGGGTACATGCATGGGATTATTCCAATCTTCTTATATCTGTTGAGGTCTGTTTTGTGTCCAAGGCGAGTATATGGTTACTTTTGGAGAAGGTACCATGAGGTGCTGGGAAGAAGGTATATTCTTTTGTTTTAGGACAAAATGTTCTATAGATATCTGTTAAATCCATTTGGTTCCTAAATTCTGTTAGTTTCACTCTGTCTCTGTTTAGTTTCTGTTTCCATGATCTGTCCATTGATGAAAGTGGGCTCTTGAAGGCTCTCCCTATTATAATGTGAGGTGCAATGTACACTTTAGTAAAATTTCTGTTATGAATGTGGGTATTCTTACATTTGGAGCATAGATGTTTAGAATTGAGAGTTCATCTTGGTAGATTTTTTCCTTTGATGAGTATGAAGTACCCTTGCTTACATTTTTTGATTACTTTAGGTTGAAAGTCTATTTTGGAACATTTTCTTGGAAAATTTTTTTCTAGCCTTTTATTCTGAGGTAGTATCTGTTTTTGTGCCTGAAGTGGGATTCCTGTATGCAGCAAAATGTTGGGTCCTGTTTACGTATCCAGTCTGTTAGTCTATGTCTTTTGATTGGAGAATTGAGTCAATTGATATTAAGAGATATTAAGGAAAAGTGATTGTTGCTTCCTGTTATTTTTGTTATTAAAGGTGGAGTTTTGTTTATGTGGCTTTCTTCCTTTCGGTTTGTTAAAAGAAGATTATTTTCTTTCTTTTTCTAGGGTGCAGTTCCCTCCTTTTTGAGGTTTCCATTCATTATCCTTTGAAGGACTGGATTTGTGGAAAGGTACTGTGTAAATTTGTTTTTGTCATGGAATACCTTGGTTTCTCCATCTATGGTAAAGTTTTTCTGGGTATAGCAGCCTGGTTTGGCATTTGTGTTCCCTTAGGGTTTGTATGACATCTTTTCAGGTTCTTCTGACTTTCATAGTCTCTGTCAAGAAGTCTGGTGTAATTCTGATTAGTCTGCCTTTAAATGTTACTTGACCTTTTTCCCTTACTGCTTTTAATATTATTTCTTTCTTTAGTGCATTTGGTGTTTTGATTATTATGTGTCAAGAGGAATTTCTCTTCTGGTCCAATCTATTTGGAGTTCTGCAGGCTTCTTGTATGTTCATGGGTATCTCTTTCTTTAGATTGGAGAAGTTTTCTTCTATAATTTTGTTGAAGACATTTACTGGCCTTTTAAGCTGGAAATCTTCATTCTCTTCTATACCTATAATCTTTAGGTTTGGTCTTTTCATTGTGTCCTGGATTTCCTGAATGTTGTGGGTTAGGAGATTTTTGTATTTTGCATTTTCTTTGAGAGTTGTGTCAGTGTTTTCTATGGTATCTTCTGCACCTGAGATTCTCTCTACTATCTCTTCTATTCTGTTGGTGATGCTTGTTTATATGACTCCTGATTTCTTTCCTAGGTTTTGTATCTCCAGAGTTGTTTCCCTTTGTGATTTTTTTTATTGTTTCTCCTTCCATTTTTATATCCTGGATGGTTTTGTTCAATTCCTTCACAAGTTTGGTTATGTTTTCCTGTAATTCTTTAAGGGAGTTATTTATGTCCTTCTTGAAGTCCTCTATCAGCATCATGAGCTGTGAATTTAAATCCAAATCTTTCTTTTCAAGTGGGTTGGAGTATCTAGGACTTCCTGTTGTGTTGCCATGCTGCCTTGCTTTCTGTTGATAATGTTCTTATTTTGCCTCTCACCATCTGTCTATCTCTGGTGTTAGTTGGTCCCTCCTAACAGCAGCTACTAATCAGGGGAAACTGCAGGCACTGAGTTCTTCCTGGTTGGTGATTCTGCACATACTAGAGAAAAGTGCTGTGATTAAATGAAGCAGTATACAAGTTTGCACTCTAACTTATGACCATGGAGGTGTTTTCTGGGACCACATCACATATATTCTCCTCTGCCCATGATCATAGCCTTCATATTATTTTAGAAGGTATGAAGTTGATACTGACATTATCAATTAAATAATTTAAGGTATGTTCTCATAAGTTTGTCAATCGTTTTGAGGACAGATATCAATGATACAATATTTTCAGTTTGGGGGGATAAATTTTCTGGTCATCCATAAATACTATTCCTGAATATCCACTTCAAAAATTGTGAAAAAATGAAATGTTTAGAAGAGAATAATAGGGCAAATTTGGATTTCACCCCTGATCAGTCACTGTAAGCTCCCAGCATAGAAAATATTAGTTAGTGTCTGACTGATGCAGGCTCAAAATAAGTGAATGTCCAGGCTGTCTGTCAATCTGTCATCCTTCTTGTTATTTCTACTCAACTCACTTTCAGTCCACACTTGAAAATACTCACATTTTTTAGAAGATAGTAATCAACTCATTTGAATGAAGAATGAATATATATATAAATATATATTTATATGTTTATATACTCATAGTGTGCCTTTCAAGTGTAGTTGGTATATGTAAGAGAAATTTACTTTAATTTTTGAGAGTAAAGAAAACTAAAATGAATGTTTTTCTTGAAAGACCATATATGTGTCCTGATTCTGCTGTCTAGTGAATAAAAAGTTAAATTATTTTGAGGATGTCTTTCATGTTATGTTAAGAGCATTATTAGTTTCATAGGAGATGATCATCAGTATTTCCATTTGCAAGGAAGGTAATTACTTATCAGACATTTAAATTGGAGATTTCAGTTTTATGTATTTCTTCTGAATTTTGGTTCATATATACAGATATATATGTATGTTTACAATTAGATGTCTTGAGGTGAAAAGAAAATATAAGTACAAATGTTTCATTTGATTTGACATTTGTTTGTTGTTTGTTTATGAGTGTGCATGTGTATCCTTTAGTAAATATTATATATTCCCGTATTTTGAGTGTTATATGGTACATGAAATAGTGTGGGAAATTTTCTCTGTAGCATCATGTTTCAAAAATATCACACATTTGAAGAGTATGTGTATATGTATATATATATGTATATGTATATGTATATGTATATGTATATGTATATACACAAGATTTTTGATTCAGGGTTTATAGTGTGTCATTTGCCTCCTGATCCGAGACAGTAAGTATCTTCAGATTTGGACCAACATATTAGCTTAACAGTGTCCAATACAGATTTATATACCCAAGTGAACACACACACACACACACACACAAACACACACACACTCACACATATATACACATTCATACACAAAGAGGTAATATTCACCCTATCATGAAGTAATAGAACATCACACATCTGGGAAGTATTCTGTCAAAAGTTAGAAGGGAAAAGAGAGAACAACCACAACAAAAAATAATTATGAACTATTACGTATGTCAATTTTACAAAGGACAAATTTTATAGAAAAGGAATGATGAAAGCAGGAAATCAAGATTTGATTTGCTTCCAAGATTATTGTTTCTTATAAACACGTGATAAGATCAGAATGCTTGATGGGAAGACATATTTCTAATTACTTGTTTAAATTATTGAGATAAATAATCATCTTTTTGGACACTTGTATGAGATATGCTTTGTGTGTTTACTAAAGGAGCCATTGTAGTGAGCTGACGTTACTTCTTAGCATACAAAGAAGGGCAATGGAAAATGAATTTTATCCAGTTAGACATTATTTCTATATCATTTATTTTAGAAAAATTATTTAATGTGGTTAAGTAAAGTACAAAATTTTAACTAATATTTTATGGTATGGTCATTGTGGAAATAAATAAAAATGCTTACTAATTCACAATATTTAAGGAAGAAATCTTGATACATAGTTTTCTAAAAATGCCATATATATATATATATATATGGCCATATTCACAGTATATTCATTTTCAACCTTCTTCAATCAGAAAACAATCAGGCTATGTCTGTTTGTGAGCACTGAGAAGCTCATATCCAGTACCGTCTTTCACACATGCTTTGTTGAATTCCATCTACCCTGGCTTGAACTGTGCCTGAAGTTCTCTGTTCTGGGGCAGGAGCAACTGATTATTTCCACCAGCAATACCAACTACAATGTAAATCAAACTAACAGAGATACTTGATTCTTTTTCTAGGAGTAAGAACAAGTTTAATATAAAATGTATCATCCCACTGGATAACCTGTGGGCTGTGGATAATGTGGACCTAGTCAGAAAACAAGCAAACCTGTCCTTGCAAGAACCTTTTCTGCCCACTGGAAATTTTTTGGCCACCTTTCTGTAAGACCAACACTCTGGACCAGTATTCACAGGAAGAGAGCTGTAGAAATTGTTGGGCAACTTAATGCTTCCTAATTCACAGATCAAGCCAATTAACCAGGATGTTTACAAAATCCAGTTTAGTTTGATTTTATACAAGGTGACAACTCCAACTTTACCCTTCTATGATGACCCCATTTTGTCTGTAATTTCCACAACATACATTTCACATCTAAGGATATACCTTAGTTTTTGATCTGTGATGTTCATCAGGATTCCAAAAGATTCAAAAAGACAAATGGAGGAACATTGTCTTCTAAGAAGGATGTGGACAAAACAGAACAAAGCAAAACATATCCTCCACTTTCTTTGCTCCATAATGCCTGGTATTATTTAGGCTTTGAAAATAAACAAATTGATTTTTCTCCAATAATACTGCATAGAATAGCTAAATTTAACAAATACCTCTGATACTCCCCAGCTAATTTCCATAAAAATAGTATTTAATTGAACAGATAAAAATGGTTACTCATAGAATGCTCAAGTATTTGAAGGTCGGTGTAGCAGACTATCACTGGTGGCATATTGTCGATTGATAAGGATAAAGGTCAAGGGATAAGGTTCCATCAGATCCTCAGATGAGCTCATGTTGATCTGCCTTAGCTCAATGGCCAGGCTCTTCCAAGCCTTCCTCACTTTTCACTCCTCTTCCCGACTTTTCTCCCACAGCTTCACACCTCTGAATCTGCCCTCAGCTTTTGTGCTCAGTCACCTTAGTCCAAGCTCAGCACCCTAAATCTACCCTCAGCTTAATTATGTTTCTAATCTCCTGCCTGCAACCTCATACCAGGTGTGGGAGTAGCCAATGGCCAATACTCCTTAGATTTCACATGGCTGGTGACTCTTTCTCCCTCTGTAGCTGGTGAATCTTTTGCTCCTCCCCTGAATCTGCTAGCCTTACTGTAGTGAAGCTGGAAATCCTGACTAGTCCAACCAGCTCATTGGCCAATAGGATCTTTATTGATAGATGAAGAGCCAGTTAGGTAACAGGACCTTCAGGGTTCACATGCAGATTCCTGATCAAAGTGTTGGAACCAACCCCTACATATCACCAAGCACCTGTGAGGTTTCCACTTGTGTCACTTTTTATTTTAGTGATATGTGATGTGTTATATATATATGTGTGTGTATGTATATGTATGTATATATATGTATATGTGTATGTATGTATATATATGTATATGTGTATGTATGTATATATGTACATATACACATAAGTGCATATAGATTAGTATTTACATGTGCACATATGCATGTATATATACATATATGTATAATGTATGTATATAAATGCAGATATGTATGTTTGTATATATACGTATATAAACGTATGTGTATATATGTATATGCATATATATCCATATTTATATATACATATGCACATAGGTATGTTTATATATACACACACTCAGACAAGTATGAGTGTGAGTGTGTGTGTGTTTGTGTTGGTGTAGGTTGAGGAGTACAGACAAAATCCACCCTTCTTTTTTTTTTAATATTTTTATTTTCTATATTCTTTGTTTACATTCCAAATGATTTCCCCTTTCCTGGATCCCCCCTTCCCATATGTCCCATAAACCTTCTTCTCTCCATCCCTTCTCCAATCACCTCCCTCCTTTTTCTCTGTCCTTATATTCCCTTCCAATGCTAGATTGATCCTTTCCAGGATCAGGACCCTCTCCATACTTCTTCATGGGAATCATTTGTTATGTGATTTGTGCCTTGGGTATTCAGGGCTTCTGGGCTAATTAATATCCACTTATCAGAGATTGCATTCCATCTGTATTCTTTTCTGATTGGGTTACCTCACTTAGGATGATATTTTCCAGATCAAACCATTTGCCTAAAAATTTTGTGAATTCATTGTTTCTAATTGCTGAGTAGTATTCCATTGTGTAAATATACCACATTTTCTGTATCCATTCCTCCTTTGAGGGACATCTGGGTTCTTTCCAGCTTCTGACTATTATAAATAAGGCTGCTGTGAACATAATGGAGCATGTGTCTTTATTGCATGCCGGCGAATCCTTTGGGTATATGCCCAGGAGAGGTATAGCAGGGTCCTCTGGAAGTCTCATGTCCGGTTTTCTGAGGAACCTCCAGACTGATTTCCAAAGTGGTTGTACCATCTTATAGCCTCACCTGCAGTAGACGAGTGTTCCTCTTTCACCACATCCTCGCCAACACCTGCTGTCTCCTGAGTTTTTGACCTTAGCCATTCTGACTGGTGTGAGGTGAAATCTCAGGGTTGTTTTGATCTGCATTTCCCTAATGACTAATGATGTTGAGCACTTCTTAAGGTGCCTCTTGGCCATCCAAATTCCTTCAGGTGAAAATTCTTTGTTTAGATCTGTACCCCATTTTTAATAGGGTTATTTGGTTCCCTGGGATCTAACTTCTTGAGTTCTTTGTATATATTGGATATTAGCCCTCTATCAGATGTGGGGTTGGTGAATATCCTTTCCCAATTTGATGGTTGCCGTTTTGTCCTTTTAACAGTGTCCTTTGCCTTACAGAAACTTTGTAATTTTATGAGGTCCCATTTGTCAATTCTTGATCTTAAAGCATAAGCTATTGGTGATCTGTTCAGGAACTTTTCCCCTGTACCCATGTCCTCAAGGGTCTTCCCCAGTTTCTTTTCTATTAGTTTCAGTGTGTCTGGTTTTACATGGAGGTCGTTGATCCACTTGGAGTGAAGTTTAGTACATGGAGATAAGAATGGATCAATTCGCATTCTTCTGCATGCTGACCTCCAATTGATCCAGCACCATTTGTTGAAAAGGCTATCTTTTTTCCACTGGATGTTTTTGGCTCCTTTGTCGAAGATCAAGTGACCATAGGTGTGTGATTCATTTCTGGGTCTTCAATTCTATTCCATTGGTCCACTTGTCTGTCACTGTGCCAATACCATGCAGTTTTTAACACTATTGCTCTGTAGTATTGCTTAAAGTCAGGGATACTGATTCCCCCAGAATTTCTTTTGTTGTTGAGAATAGTTTTAGCTATCCTGGGTTTCTTGTTATTCCAGATGAAACTGAGAATTGCTTTTTCTAACTCTGTGAAGAAATGAGTTGGCATTTTGATGGGGATTGCATTGAATCTGTAGATTGCTTTTGGCAAGATGGCCATTTTAACTATATTAATCCTGTCAATCCACGAGCATGGCAGATTTTTCCATTTTCTGAGGTCTTCTTCGATTTCCTTCTTCAGAGACCTGAAGTTCTTGTCATATAGACCTTTCACTTGTTTGGTTAGAGTCACACCAAAATACTTTATATTGTTTGTGGCTATTTTGAAGGGTTTCATTTCCCTAACTTCTTTCTCAGCCTGCTTATCCTTTGAGTATAGAAGGCAACTGATTTGCTTGTGTTGATTTTATAACCAGCCACTTAGCTGAAGTTGTTTATCAGCTGTAGGAGTTCTCTGGTGGAGGTTTTTGGGTCACTTAAGTAGACTATCATGTCATCTGCAAATAGTGATAATTTGACTTCTTCCTTTCCAAGTTGTATCCCCTTGATCTCCTTATGTTGTCTAATTGCTCTAGCTAGAACTTCAAGTACTATATTGAAAAGATATGGAGAGAGAGGACAGCCTTGTCTAGACCCTGATATTAGTGGGATTGCTTCAAGTTTCTCTCCTAAATGGATGTTTGATGTTGGCTACCGGTTTGCTGTATATTGCTTTAATGATGTTTAGGTATGGGCCTTGAATTCCTGTTCGTTCTAATACTTTTAGCATGAAAGGATACTGGATTTTGTCAAATGCTTTCTATGCACCTAATGAGATGATCATATTTTTTTCTTTGAGTTTGTTTATGTAGTGGATAGCATTGATGGATTTCCTTATATTGAACCATCCCTGCATCCCGGGGATTAAGCCTATTGATCATGGTGGATGATCGTTTTGATGTGTTCTTGGATTTGGTTGGTGAGAATTTTATTAAGTATTTTTGCATCAATATTCATAAGGGTAATTGGCCTGAATTCCTCTTTCTTTGTTGGATCTTTGTGTGGTTTTGGTATCAGTGTAATTGTGGCTTCATAGAACAAGTTGGGTAGAGTTCCTTCTATTTCTATTTTGTGGAATAGTTTGAAGAGTATTGGTGTTAGGTCTTCCATGAAGGTCTGATAGAATTCTGCACTGAAGCCATCTGGTCCCATGCTTTTTTGGTTGAGAGACTTTCTATGACCCTTTTTATTTCTTCGGGTGTTATGGGACTGTTTAGATGATCTATTTGATCCTGATTTAGTTTTGGTGTAGGATATCTGTCTAGGAAACTGTCCATTTCCTTCAGATTCTCCAGTTGTGTTGAGTATAGGCTTTTGTAGTAGGATCTAATGATTTTTTTTGAATTTCCTCAGTATCTATTGTTATATCTCCCTTTTCATTTCTAAGTTTGTTAATCTGGATACTGTCTTTGTGTCCTTTGTTTAGTCTGGCTAAGGGTTTATCTATCTTGTTGATTTTCTCAAAGAACCAGCTCCTGGTTTTGTTGATTCTTTTTATGGTTCTCTTTGTTTCCTATTGATTGATTTCTGCCTTGAGTTTGATGATTTCCTGCCTTCTACTCCTCCTGGGTGAAATAGCTTCTTTTTGTTCCAGGGCTTTCAGATGTGTCATTAAGCTGTTAGTGTATGCTTTCTCCATTTTCTTTTTGGAGGCACTCAGGGCTATGAGTTTTCCTCTTAGCACTGCTTTTATTGTGTCCCATAGATTTGGGTATGTTGTGTCTTCATTTTCATTAAGTTCTAAAAAGTCTTTAATTTCTTTCTTTATTTCTTCTTTGACCAAGGTATCATTGAGTAGAATATTATTCAGTTTCCACGTGTATGTGGGTTTTCTGTTGGTTTTGTTGCTATTGAAGACCACTTTTACTCCATAGTGATCTGATAGGAGGCATGGGATTAGTTCGATCTTCTTATATCTTGTTATATTTGTCTTGTGACCAATTATATGGTCGATTTTGGAGAAGGTACCATGAGGTGCTGACAAAAAGGTATATTCTTTTACTTTAGGACAGAATGTTATATATATATATATATATATATATATATATATATATATATATATATATATATATATATATATATAAATCTGTTAAATCTAATTGGTCCAAAGCTTCAATTAGTTACATTATGTCCCTGTTCAGTTTCTGTTTTCCTGATCAGTCCATTGAGGAAAGTGCAGTGTTGAAGTCACCCACAATTATTGTGTTAGGTGCAATGTGTGCTTTGAGCTTTAATAAAGTTTCTTTTATGAATGAAGGTGCCCTTGCATTTGGAGCATAGATGTTCAGGATTGAGAGTGCTTCTTGATGTATTTTTCCTTTGACCAGCAAGAAGTGTCCCTCAGAGTCTCTTTTGATGACTTTGGGTTGAAAGTCAATGTTATCTGATATTAGAATGGCTATTCCAGCTTGTTTCCTGAGACCATTTGCTTGTAAAATTGTCTTCCAGCCTTTTACCCTAAGGTAGTGTTTGTCTCTGACCCTGAGGTGTGTTTCCTGTATGCAGCAAAATGTAGGGTCCTGTTTATGTATCCAGTCGGTTAGTCTATGTCTTTTTATTGGGGCATTGAGTCCATTGATATTAAGAGATATTAAGGAATAGTGATTATTACTTCCTGTCATTTTTGATGTCATTTTTTAAATTTGATTGGTTAACTTCTTTTGGGTTTGATGAAAGAAGGCTACTATCTTCCTTTTTCCAGGGTGAAGATTCCTTCCTTGTATTACTGTTTTCCTCCTATTATCCTTTGTAGGGCTGGGTTTGTGGATAGATATTGGGTAAACTTGCTTTTGTCGTGGAATATCTTGCTTTCTCCATCTATGGTGAATGAGAGTTTTGCTGGGTATAGTAGTCTTGGCTGACATTTGTGTTCTCTTAGAGTCTGCATGAGATCTGCCCAGGATCTTCTAGCTTTCATGGTCTCTGGTGAGAAGTCTGGTGTGATTCTGATAGGTCTTCCTTTATATGTTACTTGGCCTTTCTCTCTTACTGCCTTTAATATTCTTTCTTTGTTTAGTGCATTTGGGGTTTTGATTATTATGTGACGGGAGGTATTTCTGCTCAGGTCCAGTCTGTTTGGAGTTCTGTAGGCTTCTTGTATATTCATAGGCATCTCTCTCTTTAAGTTAGGAAAGTTTTCTTCCATAATTTTGTTGAAGATACTTGCTGGCCCTTTCTGTTGTAAATCTTCACTCTCATCTATACCTATAATCCTTAGGTTTGGTCTTCTCATTGTATCCTGGATTTCCTGGATGTTCTGGGATACAAGCTTTTTGCATTTTGCATTTTCTTTGACAGTTGAGTCAATGGTTTCTATGGTATCTTTGGCATCTGAGATTCTTTCTTCCATCTCTTGTATTCTGTTGTTTATATTTGCATCTATGGCCCCTGATTTCTTCTCAAGGTTTTCTATCTCCAAAGTTGCCTCCCTTTGTGATTTTTTAGTTGTTTCTACTTCTGTTTTTAGATCCAGGATGGTTTTGCTCAGTTCCATCATTTGTTTGTTTGTGTTTTCCTGTAATTCTTTAAGAGATTTTTGTGTTTCCTCTTTCATGACTTCTGCCTGTTGACTCAAGTTCTCCTGCATTTCTTTAAGATTTTTTTGCCTTTCTTCTTTATTGGCTTCTATCTCTTTTTTAAGATGCTTCTCCACTATCCGAAGTTCTTCAGGTGAAAATTCTTTGTTTAACTCTGTACCCCATTTTTAATAGGGTTGTTTGGTTCTTTGGGGTCTAACTTCTTGAGTTCTTTGTATATATTGGATATTAGCCCTCTATCTGATATAGGGTTGGTGAAGATCTTTTCCCAATTTGTTGGTTGCTGATTTGTCCTTTGATGGTGTTCTTTGCCTTACAGAAACTTTGTAATTTTATGAGGTCCCATTTGTCAATTCTTGATCTTATAGCATATGCTATTGCTGATCTGTTCAGAAACTTTCCCCCTGTACTGATATCCTCAAGGGTCTTCCCCAGTTTCTTTTCTATTAGCTTCAGAGTGTCTGGCTTTATGTGTAGGTCCTTGATCCATTTGGAGTTGAGCTTAGTACAAGGAGACAAGGATGGATCAATTTGCATGCTTCTGCATGCTGACCTCCAGTTGAACCAGCAGCATTTGTTGAAAAGGCTATCTTTTTTCCATTAGATGTTTTCCACCCCTTTGTCGAGTATCAAGCGGCCATAGGTGTATGGGTTCATTTCTGGATCTTTAATCCTGTTCCATTGATCCACCTGCGTGTCACTGTACCAATACCATGCAGTTTTTAACACTATTGCTCTGTAGTATTGCTTGAGGTCAGGGATACTTATTCCCCCAGAATTTCTTTTGTTATTGAGAATAGTTGTAGCTGTGCTGGGTTTTTTGTTATTCCAGAAGAATTTGAGAATTGCTCCTTCTAACTCTATGAAGAATTGAGTTGGGATTTTGATGGGTATTGCGTTGTTTGAACTATTAAAGGAAGTCTGCTGACTTCTAAATTATATAACCAGTGACTTGCTATAACCCAAAAGATCAATGACAAAGAGAACTTAGCAGCAGTGCGGAGGTAATGTGTGGTCAAATATGTGAACAATATCAACAAAATAGAAGTTATATTTGCTTGCACACATTAGAGATTATGTATCCCAGAAATATTCACTAAAAATAGTGACTGACAACAAAAGTTTCAATTGTTCACAAACATGGAAGACATCCTGAAACAGAAGTATGACTTGGTGAGTCACAGTGGATCATCCTTATGACTATCATCTTTTTATTCCATGTACATTTTTCATTTCCCCCTGAATCTAGGGAAACATTTTAAGCAATATTTCGAGTGTTTATTCTTACTTTGATTTTATTCATGGAGGTCCATACATAAGATGCAATTACTCTGTCTGCTTTCTTCATATTTACAAATCTAGTAAGCTTGTTTTAAAATAACTGCCTCTTTGTTCAATCTTTTAGATAATCTCCGAGAACCAAATGCTGCTCTTCTGGGAAAACATTTTAGGATTTTATATAAAATTGCATGAAATTCTTCTATTAAGCTAATGCTACCTTACCATCTAAATGCTGATATAGCACCATATATCTCATGGCTTCCTAGCTATCACAATAAAGTCCTGGAAATTTTTATTGCCTAAAGGGTAATTAGGCATAAAATTTAAACCTGGCTTTGAGAAGCCTTTACAATGAGATAGGAATGTGGGATTATTCTGAGACTCTGGGCTATTTTGTTGTTGATGATGGTTTTGATTTTGCTTTTGTTTCATTTTGTAAAATAAGTAAAACTGTAAATGGTGTTCGTCTGGAGAGGAAAAATCATTGGTGGATTTTAAGTAAGAAAAATATAAATGAGTATTTGAGCTCAATGACTCAGTGTTTTGTCAGTTCTGATATAGAATATCCTTAGATTAAACCAATGATAAAAATGCTGTGAAATGATCAAAAATCCTGGGTACTGAGTTCAGCAATCAAGACTGAATTCTGATATAATTAGTGTAGAATGTGTGAAATTATACTCATTTTCAATGTGCTTTCTTCAACCAAAGAAAGGCAATATAAAATTAGTGTGGTTAAATATACCGTTGGCCTCTTGATGCTGGTTATGATTGGTTTAGAGAAATTATAGAGTACCATTTTCTATTTGCCTTTCAAAAACTATACTAAAATATCAAAACTTTTACAGTACTGGTAATAAATGTTTATTTTGACTCTCAGTATTTGAATTTCTGAATCATTATTAATTGGTCAACTGCCCATTGACCTGAAAAGAATATATTTTAGGACAGCATAACTGAGAATAAATATTCCTCATATTATATAGGGTCAAATATGAGAAGGAAAAAATAGGATTCAAAAGACCCTGGCATGGGAGATCCATAAGTCTCCAGTTTCCTCCACATAAGCATTATTTCAAATACCTCCCAACATAATAAACCCGAGATTGCGCTCTTCCCATAGCTTCTGCATTGAGCCATCAGAGACATGGGAATGTTTCTGCTCAGATGGGTTTGCCTGTCTCTAGCTTTTTAGTTAGCCCTTGGGAGCTGTGAGTAGGATGGAATCCCACTTAAATGACCAAATTCAAAGCTCATCTTGCCTCCTGTTTCTATAAGGACCCTAACAAGTATGCACAGCCGTGAATGTGTCAAAGACATCCAAAGTTAATCAAATGACCAATGTGTATAACATACTGGTCATCACAAGGTGAAAACTGGAAAACATCCTCTTATATCAAATTGGACTATGATGATCTCACTTGAATATCTGACCTTACAATGTTTACATTTCTGACAAGAAGCCCACCCCTATGGTTTATTAAAGCTAATATTTTCTCACAATTTTGAACTTTTAGCCTCCAAGAGTTTTAAATAAAATGTGATTTGTAACCATGCAAAATGACAGAGACCCTCTGTATTTGTCCTGTTTTATCACAGATTTCCTGGTAACATTTATAATCGAAAACTCTCCAAAATTTTTCAGATTAGACATGGTTGCAGTGTGGTAAGAAACATCATTTTTTCATCCACATGGAGCAAATACTTCATGTTCCCAGAATACTCCATCTATCATCAGCAACATAAAGGAACTAGAACATGGACTCAGCAGCTGCCACAGTAGGAGGACATGGACCCCTGGCCATTGTGCACTGACGTCCAGTGGCTCCTCTTCTCTAGGAGAGTATTGTAGGTGTGTGTAGATATTCTACTGCCATAACGTAAAACTTAGAGTCATTTAGCACTTAAACTATGAATTATAACAAACACCAATGAAGAATTTAATAGACCATGTAAAGGGAAACTTCACCTGTGGGTTATAAACTCCTGTTGTAAGAAATAGTCTCCAAATTTTGGTACCTCTTTCCAATGATCATGAATTTATATAAGAGGTAAATCCCAGAAATGAGATTCTGTAATTACTTAATTAAGGATGTGTCACTTGCTTTGATATGTAGAGTATTGATATAGATGTGTATAATACAAAGAACAACCACTCAACACCAAATTAGGTTTTCCCTACGTAAAAGATCTGGCTGTTCTGAAATTTCCTGTGTAGTCCAGGCTGACCTTAAACTTACAAAGATCCATCCTCTTGGCTCAGCTTCTGAGATCTGGGTATAAAGGCATGTTCCACCATGCTTTTCTCTTATGATAGTCTTAAAATATAGCGTAATGTACCCAGATGAGAGACATAGACACCATGATCTCCCATTTGAGCTCTTGGTTGGGGGGGGAAGGGGGTAGTAGCGAGGAAGCCAAGGACTGTAGAAGAAATATAGCCAGCCAAGTTGTGTTTTGAAGTGCAGATACTGCTGATAATTTGCAGTTGGCCATTGCTGTTCAGTCAGAAAGTAACACAGGTGAACTAACATGTTGGTACTATTTCATTGTTTGACTCTAATACCTATATGTATAGCTTTCAAGGCAAACACAGAAATTACTTTGTATACCAGAAGCATGGGCCATATACTACAAGTTATCCGATGTCTTATCAAGCAATGCCATTATTAGAAATTTTGTAATACTGATGACTTATTTTCTGTGTATGTGTGGTGAAGCATAAGGCATGCAAGCTATGAAACAGGAGGGGCATGCAAGAACCAAGTGAGATCAATTACGGCAAATAATGATTCCCTGTATTAGATTCAGAGAAACCAGAAGGCAATATGGATATAACATTACAAACACCTTTTCAAACTACTCTTGCACCAATAAAAAACCAAGTATTTTATAAATTCCCACCCATTGTTTGTTTGGACAGAATGCTGCCTTCTCCTGTACTTGTGAGTTTCATTTTGGGTTTCTACAACTGACCTATTTCACATAGTTTCTGGGTACCTTTCTTCTAAGTGAATTATTTTATCAAACTGATGAATGTACAGATAACCTATTCATGAGGGTAAGATCCTTTTAAAACAGATATAAATCCCACTGAAGTTTGAGTCTTCTGATTTAAAGAAAAAGGAAAAAAAGAGAAATGATACAATATTCCCATGATTTGAACTGATTTCAGAAAAGACCCAAACTCACCAGTTTTTAGAATGAAATGAATCTTTGGAAGTGCCCTATTGATTTTCCAACTGTCAATATCTTCAGCAGTGTTTTGACTCCAAAATACTCTAGATTGTACTTTAATATAATTGCCTCCGAGATTACTAAATCTTATAATTTAAAACATTTATAGACACTTATTTGATATTACCATTTAATTAGATATACACATTGTTCTTTGATATATATTGATCTTTTTATGCTACTGAGCTATATAAAATTGGCACATAATAAGGCTTAGAATATTTTAAATATGCTACTAGATTTCCATTGGAAATATTCTTTCACTGTCCAAGATCTATTTTAGCACTATGCCTGTGCCAGGAATTTATTGTGCATGTTAGCAAGTTATCATGTTAGACACATGAGAATTACTGCCCATTCCCTAGGTTTATTAGAGTAGAAGTTACTGTCATCAATGACTATACTCATGTAGTCAATTATAATGAGAGAAAATGTGGAGTAAATCTGTGTTTGCTCATCACTTCTACAGAATGAAACCACTGGAGAATGATTGACATTTGCTTGGGTTCTTAAATGCGACAGCATCTTTAGATTGTAGACACTGGAAAATAACAAGTCACAGATGAAGGAAATAAAACTCTCAGTACTATAGTGCATAAAGAAAGCTTTCTTAAAATCACAAATATTAGGATTCATAATAGAGGCATAACAGACAGGAAGTAAAAGAGAAACTTGTTCTGTGAAAGAGAACTATCCCAATAGTAACTTGGAATGGCATGCTTGGGAAAGATATTTGTAGAAGAAAAGAAAAAGTAAGAGAACACTGACCACCAAAATGCTTTGGTGAACAGAAGTGTGATTCAGTCTTGAAGATTAATTAATTCCAAGAAACATTGATGTTCCAAAGTTGGAAAACTCGATGGGGAATAAAATATATTTGGAAGCTAAAATAGAAAAAAAGTGAAATGTCTTCTTCATTCCTTTCAGTTGTAGCTATGCGTCCATTATTGCCATAGCTCTGGTTTACTTTAAAAGACACATTTGTACTTCAGGTGTTTGGATCTGAAATAACCGAAGTTTGTCCTTATCCCACACAGGATATGTTATCCATAATTGCGGGAAGAGGCCAAAGTTCATATCAAATATTCAGAGTCGTACCAGAAAAACCACACTGGTCCCTGAGGGATAAGATTTACACTGAACTGCATATTAACTGTAGTGAAGAATCTGTGCTCACAGTAGCTTCCGTTTTAAAGGTAAGAACAATTTTTGCATCACCAACATTCAGCATCACTCTAGAGATGTACATTTTAACCTTGAGATTGCCTGATGATGATAGTTTTCTTGAACTATGGACACATGACCTCTGAATAAGAGGCATGTTATGTAAAATTCTCATAAGCTCAAAGATTAATCACCAAGACACAGGTGAACACCTTGTCTTGGAAGTTAACTTCCTTATTTATTGGAAGGGCTTGTTTTGGCATTGCAAATGTTCCCAGAGATTTACACTCTGTGATCTGAAAGACCTCTATAACTGTACCATGTCAATTAATAGCAAAGTAAGAAAAATAGTGCTAAAAATGTGTTTTACAAAATCCATGCCTTAAATCATACTTAACAAAAAAAAAACCTATTCCTCATAAATAAACATAGTACAAAATAGCTGGTCCAATACACACTTACAATAAGTTTTGAAAGAGTTGAGTGTTGCCCTCTGTCCAGTAGATAAACTTAATTCTTTTCCTTCTCTACCAAAAAAATAAAGCAGCACTTTTACATTAGTGAGATATTGCCATTTTAACCCCATGTCAAATAGTGAAGAATTAGCCTCCCTACTTCTAAATAGTCTACCAAGTTTAAGTTACCAGTGGGCAGCAGTAACTCTGGAGCAATTATCACTATTTTATTTTTATTTGGGCCATGATCTGAGTTTGCCTCTCAGTAGATTATAGAGCTATGGTCCCAAACATCAAAAGAAAAGATAATGCTCTGAGAATAGGCATGGTTGATAATATTAGGCAAAGTTACTGAATGATCCATCCTTGGCCCTGGAGCTTTCAAAGTGTGTCTGGCTCTAATTGCCAGAAACCTGGGACCACGTTATGGGGAGGAAAGTGAAGATCAGTAACTGGAGGTGGCCATGAGTTTTCACAGCAATTTAAAGGTACAGGAACACCTGGGAACCTTCCATTTGTCTGATTTGTAATCCTTGGTACAACATGAAAGTTAATTGTGGTATTTCATGAGCAAAGACACTTTTCTGTCCTCAAACATGCTGCTTACAATTAATTAAATAGCTGATTATTTCCACATCTTAAGGAATGGAAGTGAAATTGTAAGACCTTCTCACATGTAAAGCAGGGTGTTGAATAAGAAAGTTCACCACATTCCAAGTGTGCCTGTATACAGAGGTATACTTGTATATTACAACTTTACACTCTGTGATCAGAAAGACAAATTGACCCAATTATACAACAGGAAGGAGGTATTTTCTGTCCCTGCCATTGTTTAATTGTTGCTTATTTACAGAAAGAACACTTACAATTTTTGTATGTTTGTTTTGTTAGTTTTATATAGTTACTGTTTCTTTTTTCCTTTATTCAGCTGTTATTAGTATTATTACACATTTATTTATGTATGTATTTATTTATTTTACATCTTGAATGCTGACCTCTACCTCCTCACCTGTTACAGAGTCTTTTCCCTTCTCCCCTGAGTGGGTTAGGGATCCCATGTGTTATCCTTGCACCCCGACACATCAACTCTCTTCAGGGTTAGCACATTTGCTCCTACTGAGGCCAGTTGGTGAAGGGCTTCCACAGACAGCCAAAAGCTTTAGGAATAACCCCTGTATTTGACTTTGTTGGTCTTCCTGTAGACTCCCAATCTCCACCAGTGCCCTGAATCCCTTCCCTAACTGTTCCATAATAGTCAAAGTGCTCTATTCAGTGTTTGCCTGTGGGTCTCTTTATCAATTTTAGTCAGCTGCTGGGTGATGCCTCTCAGAGAGCAGTTATAAAGGCTCCTTTCAGGATGTCCCACAGAGAAGCTGGCCTCCTTTGAAACAGACAGACCTTGAGGCTCTGAATTGGAGTGCAGTTCTCTGATTGCAGGTAGTAGTGTGGACTGGAAACCAGGAAAAGCACTTAGAACAGACAGTAGGGTTATTTCACTGATAATGCAGCCAGAACTCTGCATCTTTGATTCTAATTTTAGGTAAGAACACATGGGCTTCTGCCTGTAGTTTCCACCTTAGAGGCAAGTTTCCAGTTGGTGATAGGCTGAGAATATCTTAAGGAAGTAGGGTCTCAACCAGTTGTTCTTAGCCTTCCTAATCCTCGGAAATCATGCTGTGATCATCCATAACCATGACATCATTTTGATGTCATTTCATAACTGAAATTTTACTACTATTATGGAGTATTATGCATACTCTATGGAATATCGATATACAGGATATGTGACCCCCAAAAGTATTGTGGCACACAAGTTGAGAATCACTGGACTAAACTGCTATTTTTAAACAGAAATGTTTCTCAAATACTTTCTAAAATGTACATTGATCATTAATTTTCTTGTGATTTTCCTCATTAAAAAGGATTTCATTAGAAATAGTTAAGGTAGCGTTGCTTTCTTCTGATTTATATGAAAATTGGCTTAGTGTCCTTAATGACCAATCTCTGCTTGGAAAATTTTCTGCTATACACAGGTATTGATACAGTAAACACTTGGGGAACTGCACATAGTTAGAATCAATGTATTTTCAAGGTACATTGGTTTGTATTTACAGGATTATAAACTGGACTAATGTCCCATGCCAAGAGATATCCTTTGCTCAGACATGTATATTCACTTTATAAACCGGTGCATTTTTCAAGCAAGAGTGTTGTACGGTGTCTGTAATCCCACCACTTGAGGGTCTTCTACATTATAACTGTCATGGTTTGGAAGACAGAGCATGCTACACAGTTGTGTGCAGGTCAGACTAAAGTATTGGTTTGAATTCCTGTGTGAGACAAATTAAAAGAAGTGTGTATGTATAATACCTGTGGGTTATTGACATCCTAGTATTATCACCATGGTATTGAGAATATTGCACATGTTAAATATATGTCATTGATTAGAACATGAAGCTATTTCTGAGTTCCCCTTTCTCAACTATAACTTCCTAGAGAAGTATGGGTAAGGCATCTCTTTGACTTCTGTGAATCATTTTCCTGTACAATATTCCATACAATGATTTCTTTGGTAACAGGAGCTTTGTGCTCCCATTTCTACCCAGGACTCCAGCATCTCTGCCTTCCCTATAGCAGGAGCTGTTAACCTGCATTGTGTTGGGTCACTAGTGTGCTTTCTGCTTCTTGTATTGCAGAGTGTTGCAAAAGAATTACATGGATTCATACTACAATAGATATTAAATATGTCCCCATGGTGGCTGGAAAGATGGTTCCCTTTTTAACAATACTGTTTCCATACACAGAACACACATGACCTGCAACAATCTTCATTCATTCTATTTCCAGGGAACCTGACACCTTCCTCTGGGTTCTGAAGGTAGCAGTTGTACATGTAGTACTGAGAAATTCATACATGATTTTCAAAGTTTCCTACAATTTTATAAGGAGAATTGATTTGAAGAAAATATTTAGGGCAATACTTAAGCTGTATATTCTTATTTCTTTTGAATTTTGAATATACTATGAGCTGGTCTACAAAACATTTATGCTGATCTTTCTTTGTATTCAGAGTTTTGTAAGCAACATTAATTGTAAGACAATCAACAGTAAAATTTTCCTTTTTTATGTATAGTATTCTACTGAAGATGCCATGTACAAATTACATCCTGCTAAAACAGCTTATCTCTGTGCTATTAAAATGAAAACCTCTATGAGGAATCACTTAGACACCCACACCTTATCTGTCCGCGTAGCCCCTCATGTGCTGTGGGATCCAACTTGCTGAACTCATGATTTGGGAGTGATCTCCCAAAATAGGTAAGGGGATATGATTATTCCCTTTGGGAACAAAGTCTTCATTGTGATCCAGGAATTGGGAATGCCTCAGAAAGGTCACTGAGTTAAAGGACAAACTAGGATTGCATTCTTCTGGAGTTGGAGTGTCTGTTATATAATTTGCGTTCTTTTAGCACTTGCTTTTACTTCTGCAAAATAGAATCATGTATGTTTGAATTATTTCAGGTACAGTATAATGTACCTCAGTCTTTTTTTCTGTAGCTCTTAATTTTACTATGAAGCTGTATGCATTGATATTTTTATTACTTTCATTATTTACTTTATATCCTGATTGCAGTACCCTCCTCTAAGTCCCATCCTCAAAACCCCTTCTTCTATCAGTTTAATTTTAATTTAAAACTTTACTTAATTTATATTTAATTTTTAATTTTGGGTGGAAGTTTCCAGGGGAAAGAGTAGATGTGGTCAGACTAGAAAAGGAGTGTTACTGGGTGGCATGATGAGAAATTCACAGAGAATCAATAAATACCATATGTTTTGAAAAGGAAAAAAGTTAGACAACCCAAAAAAGACAATAACAAAAGAAGAAAAGAAAGCTAGGATTCTCTTTAACAACTAGCTTCCAGAAATAAGGTCCACAGGAAGAAAGTCATACTAGTATTACTCAAAAAAAGAGTAAGATAGGCCAAGAAATAGGTTCCTCAATTTAGAAAGTGTCTTAATTTATTACTGTTGCTATGATAAAACACTGATGAAAAGCAACTTACAGAGGACAGGTTAACACTTCACGATATACTCCTTGTTACAGTTAACTACTGAGGAAAGTCAGGGCCCAAACTGAAGCAATGCAGGAATCTAGAGGAAAGAACTGAAGCAGAGGCTGTGTAGGAGTGCTGCCTCATGACCCGCACCTCATACCTTTCTTTATCTCAATATAGCTCAAGGGTGGCACCATCCTGCAGATCTTGTCCTTACAAACTCCATTGTTAATCAGGACAATATCCCATAGACTTCCCTAGACAATCGGCCAATCTGGTGTTGCAGTTTCTCAACTAAAATTCCTCTTCTCACCAACTTGTCTTAGTCATTTTTCTATTGCTTTAATAAAGCACCGAGATTAAAGCAGCTCATAGAATGAAATACTTATTTGGGAATTAGATATCCAGAGAGATTAATGTCCTTCAAAGTCATGACAGAGGAGCATAGCTGCAGGAAGGTAGGATGACCAACAGGAAGCAGAGAGTTGGTAGCTCTCATCTTAGGCAGCAAACACGAAGCACAGAGAGTACACTGCAAATGGCACCTGCCTTCTGTGACCTTAAATTCTAATCAATGACAAACCTCCTATGAGGAAGCCAAGCCACTTCAACCACCCAAAAGTTATCACAAAGATGGTGTCATATATTGTGATGCCTGCAGTTAAACGGCCATCCCATTCAAAGCATCAAAATAAAACTTTGCCTCTGTCCCCAAACCCCTGCAAAAAATCACCAATTCAAGGAACCTTGGAAGTCATTGCTGTGATTCACCAGTCATTATGGCAGCATATCAGTTCGGAAATGTTACATTGCTTTAGTAGTTTCCCCATTCTTTGCAATATATATGAAATTTTAACTAGGTTAAGTTAGTTGCAAAGAACTTAGAGTCTCCATTTCAGACATAGACTTCATTTCACAGTTTCATATCTACTTGTAGTTACTGCTACTTTCCTTATCATTTTGGATATCAATTTTTTATTGATTTCAATTTTTTAAAGTATGTGAAGTGACAAGACAATCTTTTTTTGGCCTTCTGGTGTTACAGATATCTAGCATACGTATCATGATTGACAACTGTGTAGCTATATTTGGATAGAATAACAATATCATTGTGACCATAACCAAAAGAGGTCAGATGACATAAAGACATCAGTAAATACTGCTGGTAAGTCACCTGTTATGATAAAAAACATAAATGGCCACAGTGGGAAACCACAGGTGCTCATACTACAGAAGTAAAGATTTCATCCGATGCTCCTCAGGTGGAAGGTCCTACAAGTTAAGAGAACTTTTAATTAGTTATCACAGGGAACGAACAATAATATCATTCCTTGATTTCATAAATGTGTAAATATCAGAACAGCATTTTAGCATATCATGGTATTAAAGCATTGGAGAATATTTTAAACAACCCTTAAATTATGTAACTATATGTATATATACATAGGTAAGCATACAGACACACATATATACATACATACATACATGTATATATGGCAAGGGAGTTTTCATGAAGTGCCACAACATATTACCTAAATATCCCAATTGCTGAAACAAAGTCACAGTGACTGGTGGTCACCACATCAGTTCTAAATCAATTTTGTTTCTAGGGTGATGAAGAGAAAACAATATTAAATTGTATTTCATTTAGGTTCATCTTAAACTTTGCACTAGATAAATATAACTGTTATTTAATTGATTATACTTTACACTAATTTATACTTGTGGACATTATAGTTTGTAATCAATATTATGAAATTGAAAACATAAACTTTTTTGCTTTTGTCTGCGAACCAATAAAGTTTCATATGATTCAAAGGAAAAAAAGTTACATTATACGCGTTCATTTAAATAAGTCAAAAGTCTGTTATATAAAACAAAAGTAGTGAACATTTACATTTTTATTACTAAAGCTACTGAAAAACTCAACAAACATTTAAAAAATATCTGTTCATGTGTATATGTGCTGAACTAAAATAATTTTTCTAGAATTATTTCCCCTCTTTGACTTAACTATCTTTTATAAAATTAGTTGAAATCAGTAATACCATTTTTCCAATTTTTGCCTTTTGAATTCATAATTTCTAATAGTTTCTTAGGGGTAGTTTAAGAGAATCATATTAATTGGAAAGTGTTTAACAATTCTTTACTTTGGTAGGGCAGAGCAAGGAAGGAGTCTGTGTTATTGTAGAAGCCACTAAGCTAAGACATTCACTCTCCTGGATGTCACCCTCACTATATACCTTCTATGAAAAAAAATTATGAACTTAGAGTGAAAGAAAATATTTTGTCATCTCAGTACCACAACCTTGTAAATCTTGGTCTGCATCGATGAGACACTTAGAACTTGTAAAGGAACTATGGAATTGATGTATAAGCTTATAAATATTGAGGAATAAATGGACCTATAAACTAGATTTCAAACCTGCTGTATTATGTATTGGCGGGACATCAATAAACTTAACATTTTATATAAAAAGCAAACATACAGTTTTATTATATGCAGAACATGTTTCACCAGGCTTGATTCAATAATATTTTGTTCCTCTTTTTTTTGATATTTTCTTTATTTACATTTCTAGTTTTTTCTGCTTTCCATGTCTCCTCTATAAAAATGGGGTACAGAGCTAAACAAAATATTCTCAACTGAAGAATAGTGAATTGCAGAGAAGCACCTAAAGAGATGTTCAACATACTTAATCATCAGGGAAATGAAAATCTAAACAACCCTGGGATTCAACCTCACACCAGTCTGAATGGGTAAGATTGAAAACTCAGGTGACAGCAGACTCTGGTGAGGATGTAGAGAAAGAGGAACACTCCTCCATTGTTGGTGGGATTGCAAGCTGGTAAAATTACTCTAGAATTCAGTTTGGCAGTTCCTCAGAAAATTGGACATAGTACTACCTGAGTACCCAGATATACCACTCCTGGGCATATTCCTAGAAGATGCTCCAACATGTACTAAGGACACATTTTCCACTATGTTCATAACAGCCGTATACATAATAACCAGAAGCTAGAAAGAACCTGGATGTCCCTCAACAGAGGAATGGAAACAGAAAACAGTGTACAATTACACAATGAAGTACTACTCAGCTATTAAAAGCAATGAATTCATGAAATTGTTAGCAAATGGATGGAACTAGAAAATGTCTTCCTGAGAGAGGTAACACAATCACAGGAGAACACACATGGTATGTACTCCCTGATCAGTGGATATTAGCCCAGAATCTTGGAATACCTAAGATACAATTCACAGACAGTGTGAAGCTCAAGAGGAAGGAACACCAAAGTGTGGATAGTTTGATCCTCTTAGAAGGAGGATCAAAATGCCCATGGGGGGAGATTCAGAGACAAATTGTGGAGCAGATACTAAGGGAAAGGCCATTCAGAGACTGCCACACCTGGAGCTCATCCCATATACAGTTACTAAACCCAGACACTATTGTGGATGCCAACAACCGCTTGCCGACAGGAGCCCGATACAGCTGTCCCCTAAGAGGCTCTGCTAGTGCCTGACAAATACAGAAGTGGATGCTAACTGCCAACCAATGGACTGAGCACATGGACCCCAATGGAAGGTCTAGAGAAAAGACCCAAGGAGCTGTAGGTGTTTGCAGCCTCAGAGGAGGAACAATATGAACCACCCAGTAACCCCAGAACTCTCAGGGACCAAACCACCATCAATCTAATACACATGGCGGGACCCCTGGCTCCAGTACCATATGTAGCAGAGGACGGCCTTGTTGGACACCAGTGAAAGGAGAGGCTCTTGGTCCTGTGAAGTCTGGATGCTCCAATGTAGGGGAATGGCAGGACAGGGAAGCGAGTGCTGATGGGTTGGGGAGCAGGAGGAGGAAAGATGGGATAGGGAGTTTTGGAGGGGAAACTAGGAAAAGAGGATAACAATTGTAATGTAAATGGAATAACTAAAACCAATTAAGGAAAAAAGGTAAAAAAAATCAATTGTATGAAAGAGACAAGAAGAGTTGGCAATACATGAATTAAACAATTCAGGAGGTTGTGTAAAAGAGAACTATGTAGAAAGTGAACCCAGAAGACTCAATTACACACTCCTTCCCCGTGGGAAATGCAGCAGAAAGCAGGGGACAAGGATCTGTGATCATTGAATAGGTATATAATCATGGGTATATAGGAGAAATCGTGTCGTTTGCCATGAAGTGAATGGAAAATATAACTCAATGTGATTTTGTGCAGTTTCTGAGACTCATATAAAAATAAAAGGAGAACTTTCTGAGTGTGCAGTTTGTCTGAACTAGAGATTGTAAAAGAGTCTGAGACTCCACTAGCTTCATAATTCTTCCCGTTTATTTTTCAGTGCTGCACATTTCTAGTTACTATGTTTCTGTAAGTCATCAGGTGTTATTTATTTTTGTCCTGAATTGTTTTAACTTTCAGGGTATTTTGAACTTCAGTAGGAATTTTACATTTTTTCCCCTATATCTGTTAAAAAATATCAGTAGACTACTGATGGATCAGTGGAGATATAGACTAGAGACGCATATGGTGGTTATTGAAGAAACTAGCAATAAAGATGAAATCTGTTCCAGGTATATAACTTCTCCATCTATACTGAAAAGACTTTAAGTCAGCAATACACAAATATACTTACACATATGTGTTTATTGATGTCATGTTTCAAGGAGTCAGGTAAAAGTTTGAGCATAGCTGACCATCATATGAAGAAAACTGAAATAAAATATGCACATGTTCTTAAATAATCTTATTAAAATATCTCAGTTAACCTTGAGTGATATCTTGGCCTCACCTGAGAAGAGCGTAGCAACTATGGATCACCAAGATGAAAATGGTCTTTAGGCATGTCTGTGAGGGGTTGTTAATTGATAGGGGAGGACCCATGCAACTGTGGACATTGCCCACCAATCCTTGGGAAGGAGGCCCTGGGCAACTAAGCATGACCTTGGGAATCAACAAGCAAAAACAGTGCTCATTGATGCAGAAGATTCTGTTCATCATGGCTGGGAGTAGAGTATGCTGGAGCACAGCATTTTAGCCTTGCAGAAAGGCAACAAAGAAGAAGGGGTGCACTCCTCTGGTGGCCATCTCCTTTGCTACTGTTTATTCAACCTCAGCTTCCAGGTCAAGGAACACACACTTCCCACATTCAGAGTGGAACACCTGCATCTGTTAAACCCACCTGGAAAGTCTCTAACACATACAACTAGAAATATGCTTCTGATTTCCTAGATGATTCCAGTCAACTTCAAAGTGTATAAATCATCAAAACGTATTTAACAGTCCCTATTTATTATTATATACCTTTCTTCAACTTTGTTTGAAAAGAGAGTGCTCAGGGAATTTAATCATCCCAGGAAGAAATTGCCATTAGCTGCAATTCCTGGCCCAAAGGTAAGAGAACTGCTGTCAAAGTAATTCCACACTAATGCTTTAACATATATGTTTATTGCTGCAATGTTTCAACGAGACACGAAATACGATGGGTCTACCTGACAATTATCTGAAGAACACTGAAATGTTCCAATATACATATAATAAAACGTGCCAATATACCTAATAGAATTTATTTAAAATATCGCAGTTATCATTGAATGATTGCTTGGTACACCTTATAGTATCAAAAGTTCAAAATTAGAATTTCTGGTAATCAGACTTCAATATTCATTTTTTAAAAAATATTTTAAATGAAAGTTATCAATTATAAACATTAGTGAGATACAATATCATGAATAAATAAATTTACACATTGTGGAAACTTGAAATCAGCCTAATTAGCAAATCAGTTACTTGAACCATTTGTCAATAATTTGTGTTAAGGCACTTAAAAGTTCTTCTAAGTATTTTAAAATAAATGAGACATTTTTAACTACAGTTATTCCACAGTACAATATAAACCATAATGTCTATTTTCTCAGTAATACATCAGATCTTATGACAGATTATTTTGGGCACTGAATTATAAGCCAAACTTAGAAATCTTTGGAGGGATGCACTGAAACATCCTATGATCCTACAAGCACAACTAAATGGGTGATCTAGTGAGATCTCAGAGACCAATGGCAACAGCAGTGTTGACAGTGGAGGCTTGAGACTGTCTCAGCAATCAGGTTGAAGTCCTTTTACATCCAATCCTGCACAGGGATTTATCTGAGATAAAAATGACTGAAAGATTAATCTTGATCTTCCCTTCACCTGTCACATCCACATCCTCCCTGGGAAGTGTGTCCACAGTGTTCACAGGCACTTCTGCCTAAATCATATGATATGCAAGGAACATAATATAGGGCGAAGACTCAGACATTTTCCTGAATAACATTGTAATAAACAACTGAGAAAAGGGGTCAGGAGTGGTATCTTTTTGAAATAAAGAAGTAAGCTGACTCCTTTTCAAAATAACTGACAAAGGTGATGGACTCTGAGTCATCATATATTACAATTATCAAAATGTGTGAAACTCTTAGTAAATTAATATATCTTGGGTATTTTTGCTTTTATTGTTTTTGTTTTTGTTTTTTTTCAAGACAGGGTTTCTCCGTGTAGCTCAGGCTGTACTGGAACTCACTCTGTAGACCAGGCTGGCCTCAAACTCAGAAATCTGCCTGCCTCTGCCTCCCAAGTGCTGGGATTAAAGGCGTGCGCCATCACTGCCCAGCCAGTATCACCTTTTATGTTTAAGTATTTAATCAATTTCTCCTTGCTTTTGTTGTCTCAAATAAGAAGCTTAATTTATTCTTCTGCATGTGGGTAGCCAGTTTTCAAACCCTCTTCATTGAAAATACTGTTCTTGTTACATGTTGTATTCTTGGCACCTTAGTAAAAAAACAGTTGTCTGTGAAGGGGTAAATTTATTCACGGTTTTTTTTTTTCTTTGTTGACTCCTGTGTGTGGGTTTTTGCTTGCCAGTGCCATATTGGTTTGATTATTATAGCTTTATTTGTAGTATATTTTCAACTTGCTTAATATGCTGTCTTCTTCATCTTTGCTCTTTCTTTCACTGGCTATTTAGGTTTTTGAAATTACATATGATTTTATGATTATTGTTATTTTTTCAGTCAATCATTATACATTTTAAGACTTATTTTTATCTTATATATATTGGTGTTTTTGTCTGCATAACGTCTGTGCACCTATGGAGGCCAGAAGGTGTCAGCTTGCTGAGATTGGAGTTACAGATAGTTGTGAACTGGCCCTGGATGTTATAAATCAAACTCGTGTTGTCTGAACTAGCAATCAGTGCTTTTAATTGTTGGGCCATCTCTCTAGTACCATAGAAAAATCACTAAAATTTGATAGCGTTTTTGTGGATTCTACAAACTGTTTTAGGTAATATGGAAATTTTGACAATATTAATTCATCTCTGGGCAGGAGATGGCTTCCGTTTATTTGTCTTCTTCGATTCACTTCATTAGTTTTTATAGTTTTCAACTCTAGAACTTATATGACCTTGGTTATATTATTTTAACGTACTTTTAGAGCAATTATAAATAAGATTGCTTTCCAGTTTCTTTTTGTCTGCTAGTTTGTTGCTTACATAGAAAATTATTGTTTATTGATTTTGTATCTGGCAATTTTAGTAAATTTGTTGATTAACTTTATGTGGAGTCCTTAGATTTTTCTATACATGTCCTCATGCCTTCGGGAAGCAGGAAACCTTTAAGTCCTTTATTCCCTTTTGGAAGCATTTTATTCTTTCTCTTGATTACAGAAATAGAGTAAGCAACCATCTTGTCCTGATTTTACCAGAAAAATGTCCAACTCTTGGCCATAGACTTTAATGTTAGCTATGCGATTGTCATTCACACCTGGTGCTGGAGGGAATGTCTTTTCTTCACACATTATAGATATCATGAAAGCTCTTAAATTTTGTCAAATGCCGTTTTGTGACTGTTATGGTGACCATACGGCCTTTTGATTATAGTAATCAGGTATAGGTTTGCATACTTTGAATAAACCCTGTATACTTGCAATAAATCCCATATGATCACAAATCTTTTTTTACATTTCAAATGATTTCCCCTTTCCTGCACCCTCCCTGAAAGTCCCATAAGCTCTCTTCCCTCCCCCTGTTCCCCAATCAACCCCTTCCTGCTTCCTGTCCTGGTATTATCCTACACTGCTGCACTGAGCCTTTCCAGGACCAGGGGCCTCTCCTTCCTTCTTCTTGGGAATCATTTCATATGTGAATTGTTTCTTGAGTATTCTGAGCTTCTGGGCTAATATCTGCTTATCAGTGAGTCCATGCCATGTGTGTTCTTTTGTGATTGAGTCGCCTCACTCAGGATGACATTCCCCAGTTCTACTCATTTGCCTAAGAATTTCATGAATTCACTGATTTTAATAGCTGAGTAGTATACCACATTTTCTGAATCCATTCCTCCACTGAGGGACATCTGGGTTCTTTCCAGCTTCTGGCTATTATAAATAGGGCTGCTATGAGCGTAGTGGACCGTGTATCCTTATTACATGCTGGGGAATCCCCTGGGTATATGCCCAGGAGTGGTATAACAGGGTCCTCCAGTAGTATCATGCCCACGTTTCTGAGGAATTGCCAGACTGATTTCCAGAATGGTTGTACCAGATTGCAACCCCACCAGTAGTAGCGGAGTGTTCCTATTTCTCCACATACTTACCAGCACCTGTTTTCTCCTGAGTTTTGGATCTTAGCCATTCTGACTGGTGTGAGGTGAAACCTCAGGGTTGTTTTGATTTGCATTTTCCCAATGACTAAGGATGTTGAACATTTCTTTAAGTGCTTCTCAGTCATTAGATATTCCTCAGGTGAAAATTCTTTGTTTAGCTCTGTACCCCATTTTTAATAGGGTTATTTGGCTCTCTGGAGTCTATCTTCTTGAATTCTTTGAATATCTTGGATATTAGCCCTCTATCAGATGTAAGGTTGGTAAAGACCTTTTCCCAATTTGTTGGTTGCCATTTTGTCATTTTGACAGTGTCCTTTTCCTTACAGAAACTTTGTAATTTTATGAAGTCCGGTTTGTTCATTCTTAATCTTAGACCATAAGCTATTGGTGTTCTTTCAGGAAATTTTCCCTTGTGCCCATGTCCTCAAGGGTCTTCCCCAGTTTTTTTTTTCTATTACTTTCAGTATATTTGGTTTTACCTGGAGGTCCTTGATCCACTTGGACTTGAGCTCAGTACAAGGAGATAAGAATGGATTGATTTGCATTCTTTTGCATGCTGACCTCCAGTTGAACCAGCACCATTTGTTGAAAAGGCTATCTTTTTTTCCACTGGATGTTTTCAGCTCCTTTGTCGAAGATCAAGTGACCCATAGGTGTGTGGGTTCACTTCTGGGTCTTCAATTGTATTCCATTGACCTTCCTGCCTGTCACTGTACCAATACCATGCAGTTTTTAACACTATTGCTCTGTAGTATTTCTTGCGGTCTGGGATACTGATTCCCCCAGAAGTTCTTTTACTCTTGAGGATAGTTTTAGCTATCCTGGGTTTTTTGTTATTCCAGATGAATTGAGAATTGCTTTTTCTACCTCTGTGAAGAACTGATTTGATATTTTGATGGGGATTGCACTGAATCTGTAGACTGCTTTTGGAAAGATGGCCATTTTTACTATATTAATCCTACCAATTCAAGAGCATGGAAGATTTTTCCATCTTCTGAGGTCTTCTTGGATTTTTTTTCAAAGACTTGAAGTTTCTGTCATACAGATCTTTCACTTGTTTGGTTAGAGTCACACCAAGATACTTTATATTGTTTGTGGCTATTGTGAAGGGAGTCATTTCCCTAATTTCTTTCTCAGCCTGCTTATCCTTTGAGTATAGGAAGATTACTGATTTGCTTGAGTTAATTTTAGTTCCAGCCACTTTGCTGAAGTTGTTTATCAGCTGTAGGAATTCTCTGGTTGGGCTTTTTGGGTTGCTTAAATATACTATCATATCATCTGCAAATAGTGATAATTTGACTTCTTCTTTTCCAATTTGTATCCCTTTGGCCTCCTTATGTTGTCTAATTGCTCTAGCTAGAATTTCAAGCACTATATTGAATAAATATGGAGAGAGAGGGCAGCCTTGTCTAGTCCCTGATTTTAGTGGGATTGCTTCAAGTTTCTCTCCATTTAGTTTGATGTTGTCTACTGTCTTGCTGTATATTGCTTTAACAATGTTTAGGTATGGGCCTTGAATTCCCATTCTTTCTAAGACTTTTAACATGAAAGGAAGCTGTATTTTGTCAAATGCCTTTTCAATATCTAATGAAATGACCATGTGGTTTTTTTTTCTTTGAGTTTGTTTATGTAATGGATTACATTGATGGATTTCTGTATATTGAACCATCCCTGCATCTCTGGGATGAAGTCTACTTGATCATGGTGAATGATTGGTTTGATGTGTTCTTGGATTTGATTGGCAAGAATTTTATTGAGTATTTTTGCATCGATATTCATAAGGGAAATTGGTCTAAAGTTTTCTTTCTTTGTTGAATCTTTGTGTGGTTTTGGTATCAGTAAAATTGTGGCTTCATAGAACAAGATGGTTAGTGTTCCTTCTGTTTCTATTATGTGGAATAGTTTGAAGAGTATTGGTGTTAGGTCTTCTTTGAAGGTCCAATAGAATTCTACTGCACTAAAACCATCTGGTCCTGTGTTGGGTTTTTTTTGTTTTGTTTTGTTTTTTTGTTTGTTTGTTTTTTGGTTAAGAGGTTATCGCTGAACACTACTATTACTTTAGAGGTTATGGGACCATTTAGATGATCTATCTGATCTTGATTAAACTTTGGTAGTTGGTATCTGTCTGGGAAATTGTCCATTTCATACAGATTTTCCAGTTGTGCTGAGTATAGGCTTTTGTAGTAGGATCCAATAATGTTTTGAATTTCCTCAGTTTCTGTTATTATTTCTCCCTTTTCATTTCTGCTATTGTTAATTTGGATACTGTCTCTGTGCCCTCAGGTTAGCCTGGCTAAAGGTTTGTCTATCTTCTTGATTTTCTCAAAGAACCAGCTCCTGGGTTTATTGATTCTTTGTATAGTTCTTTTTGTTTCAACTTGGTTGATTTCAGCCCTGAGTTTGATGATTTTCTGCCATCTACTCCTCTTGGGTGTATTAGCTTCTTTCTGAAGCTTTCAGGTGTGCTGTCAAGCTGCTAGTGTATGCTCTCTTCAGCCTCTTTTTGGAGGCACTCAAAGCTATGAGTTTTCCTCTTAGCACTACTTTTATTGTGTCCCATAAATTTGGGCATTTTGTGCCTTCATTTTCATTAAATCCTAAAAACGTTTTTATTTCTTTCCTTATTTTTCTTTGACCAAGGTATCATTCAGTAGAACATTGTTCATCTTCCATGTGTATGTGGTCTTTCTGTTGTTATTGTTGCTATTGAAGACCACCCTTACTCCATAGAGATCTGATAGGAGGCATGGAATTAGTTCAATCTTCTTATATCTGTTGAGGTCTGTTTTGTGACCAATTATGTGGTCAATTTTGGAGATGGTACCATGAGTTGCTGAGAAGAAGGTATATTCTTTTGATTTAGGATAAAATGTTCTATAGATAACTACTAAATCAATTTGATCCAAAACTTCTGATAGTTTCGCCCTGTCTCTGTTTAGTTTGTGTTTCCTTGATCTGTCCATTGAGGAAAGTATGGTGTTTAAGTCACCCACAATTATTGTGTGGGGTGCCATGTGTGCTTTAAGCTTTGGTAAAGTTTCCTTTACTAATGAAGGTGCCCTTGTATTTGGAGCATAGATGTTCAGAATTGATTTTTCCTGATAGATAGGAAAAATCCTGATAGATTTCTCCTTTGGAGCATATAAAGTGTCCTACTGTGTCTTTTTTGATGACCATTGCTTGAAAGTCTATTTTATTGGATTTTAGAATGGCTACTCCAGCTTGTTTCCTGGGACTATTTGCTTGGAAAAATGTTTTCCAGCCTTTTACTATGAGGTAGTGTTTGTCTTTGACACTGAGATGCGTTTCATATATGCAGCAAAATTTTGGGTCTTGTTTAAGTATCCGGTCTGTTAGTCTCTGTCTTTTTTATTGGGGAATTGAGTCCATTGATGTTAAGAGATATTAAGAAATAGAGATTGTTGCTTCCTGATATTTTTGATGTAATTTTTATGTTTGTGTGGTTATCTTCTTTTGGGTTTGTTGAAAGAAGAATAGTTTCTTGATTTTTCAAGTGTGTAGTTCCCACTTTTCTGTGGTGTTTTCCCTTCATTATCCTTTGAAGGGCTGGATTTGTGTAAAGATACTGTGTAAATTTGTTTCTGTCATGAAATACCTTGTTTTCTCCATCTATGGTAATTGAGAGATTTGCTGGATATAGCAGTCTGGGTTGTCATTTGTGTCCTGTTAGTGTCTGTATGACATCTGCCCAGGCTTTTCTGGCTTTCATAGTCTCTGGTGAGAAGTCTGGTATAATTCTGATAGGTCTACCTTTATATGTTATTTGACTTTTTCCCTTACTGCTTTTAATAGTCTTTATTTTTTAGCATATTTGATGTTTTAATTATTATGTGATGGGAAGAATTTCTTTTCTGGTCAAATCTATTTGGAGTTCTGTAGGCTTCTTGTATGTTCATGGGCATGTCTTTCTTTAGGTTAGGGAAGTTTTCTTCTATAATTTTATTGAAGACATTTACTGGCCCTTTAATTTGGAAATCTTTACTCTCTTCTATTCCTATAATCTTTAGGTTTGGTCTTCTCATTTTGTCCTGGATTTCCTGGATGTTTGGGGTCAGGAACTTTTTGCATTTTGCATTTTCTTTGACTGTTGTATTCATGCTTTCTATGGTATCTTCTGCATCTGAGATTCTCTCTTCTATCTCTTGTATTCTGTTGGTGATGCTTAGATCCATGGCTCCTGACTTCTTTCCTAGATTTTCTATGTCCAGAACTGTTTCCCTTGTGATTTCATTATTGTTTCTGCCTCCATCTTTATATTCTGGATGGCTTTGTTCAATTCCTTCACCTGTTTTGTTATGTTTTCCCGTAGTTCTTCAAGGGCTTCTCCCTGTTTACTTGTGCTCTCTTGTATTTCTTTAAGGGAGTTATTTATGTCCTTCTTGAAGCCCCCCATGAAGCCCTCCATCACCATCATGACCTGTGATTTTAAATCCAAATCTTGTTTTCCTGGTGGGTTGAGGTATCCAGAACTTGCTGTTGGGGGAGAATTGGGTTTGAATGGTGCCATATTGCCTTGATTTCTGTTAGCAACATTCCTATGTTTGCCTTTTGCCATCTGGTAATCTCTAGTGTTAGTTGGTCCTGCTGTCAATGACTGGTGCTTGCCCCTCCTGTGAAATAGGCCTGAAAGCCTATTCTGCAACCCTGGGTGACCTGCTTTCCCCTGTCACAGATTGCTGTGGTGCTGCCGAGTGCCTGGGTGCTAGTGGAGTCCAGGCAGGGAGTGTCTCAAGGGATCCTCTACTCTGCTGATCCCTGCCTTTCAGTCTGGATCACAAATCTTTTAATGTGCTCTGAGTCTCTGATGAAAAATTATAAGACAATGCAGCAATACAACCTAAAGTTATATTGTATTTTGCATTATGATGTGAATGTGACTCTGAGGACAAGATTATGCTTCAGAATGATGTATTTGACAATGGGGTGGTTGAGATGCCCTCTGCCTCAATCTTTCACTGCTGTGACTTCTGCCATGGGATTGTAACTGAGAACTGTGAGCCTTAAGTCATTTTTGTCAAGGTATTTTATCACAGTAATAGATTAACTAATATAGCTACAAAGAGTAAAGTGTACACTTTGTGATGGTCACTTCTTATTGTCAACTTGACTGGGGGTAGGTCACTTGAGACACACATCTCTGCATGTGTCTGCAAGGCCATTACTGTGTAGGTATAACAGAGGAAAGAAAACCCACCCTGGATGTGGGTAGTACTACTTCATGAGTAAAGGTACTAACCAAAAAATAAAAGGGGGTATGGCAGAGGAGGCAGATGACCACCCACAGTCCTTTCATCCTTTCTGGATTGGCCTGGACTCGCCACCCCCACTGCCATGCCTTGTCCACTTTGATAGAATGCAACTCTGAACTCTGAAAAAAGTAGCTTTTCCATGTCTCTTAAGTTGCTTTTTGTTAGTACTTCATGACAGTAATTAATACACTATTAAATTTGCTTTTAAAAGCCAAGTGTGGTGACTTATGTCCCTGTGCCAATACTTAGGGGGGCAGGGCAGGAGGATTACTACCATCCACACACCTGTCTCTCTGGCCAACAGTACCCATCTCATGCTCACACTTAGAAAGAGCACATGCCTTTAAACAGCATCCCTCTGTGTCTGGATTCCTGACCTTCCTTGTCTCTGCTATTGCTCTTACCTAACTAGTTATCTGGACCTAACTAATCCAGCACCTATACTGAGGATATGTTCAATGCAAGTTTGTTGGATGAGTAACACATAGGGCAAATATTATATCTAAGCAAAACAAAATGAAGTCACTAGCCAAGGCGTGCAATTTTGACCACTTAAGGACATATTTCACTTTACTTCAATTTTATAGCAATTCCGAAAAAATGATCTTTCTGAATCATCTAATTTCATTATATTTAAAGACTTGACTTCACTTTTTAAGCACTTTGAACCAATATTTTTATACTGGGTACCTGTAAAGACACACAATCAGCCTCTTAAGATATTTAAATTTTTTCTGCCCCATATTATCCCAGAAGGATATCTTCCATAGATAATTTATTAGGTTTTATAGAGAAGTATGCCTCTGTATGACGGTCATTCTTCCTTGAGTTTTGCCCCTTATTTCTAAAATGTGCCCCTTTATTTCTTCTGTCCCTCCAACTAAATTTGACAACCTACTGTGCCTGGTCTACTGCTCATCCTGCTGGAACATTCCACATTTCAAAGGCACCTTTTGCTTTCCAAGGTGACATTTGACAAGCAAAACATAATGAAAACTCAAGTTTCATTATGAAATTTCTTTCAAAGGAAGATATCATTTTTGTGTGTGACAATTTTATAGTGTTCACTCTCTCCGTGTCTTAAATACTAGAACTCACCCAGTGAATTAGTCCCTTCATTTAGAAGCTTTAAAACATACAGATGAGCTCACCCACAGCACCACTAGTGGTCCAGATCTAGGTCCAGCTGGAAATGTATCCACATACCCTCTGTGTAACTCTGACCAGCAGTCTTTTCCTATGCTGCTCCTTCAGAATCAGGTGCTACTAGGAGCAACATCCATGGTGAATTTAAAATAGAGTTCCAGCAGATATAAAATATAAGATATAAAAATACCCAGCAGATATAAAAGAAACTTTGATCTGATCATCCATAGTGGTTTTCATGAGAAAATCACCCCAGAATCTTAGGCATTAGAATGTCTAGTCCCCAGTTGGTAGAACTGTTCCAGGAGGTTTAGGTAGTTTACACTTTCCGAAAGAAGTACATCATTAGAGGTAGACTTGGAGAATTAAAAGGCCGTACTTAACTCTGGTTCACTCTCTGCCTTGTACTTTCAGTTCAAGATGTGACTCATTTTTCTATTCCTACTGCCATGCCTGCTGCCCGCTGCCTGCTGCCCTGCTCTCTCTGTCACTGTGGACTCCATACCTCTAGAACCATCATCAAAAATAAACTCTTCCTTCTATAAGTTACATTGGTCATGGTGTTTTATCATAACAACAGGGAAGTTGCTAAGGGAACTTTGCAACTAAGGGAAAATTGATCAAGAAGACATTAGTCATCTAACTATGGCATATTTGATTTCACAAAAATCTGGACTTCAAGTGACAGATAATTTCATCTTAGATATTGGAGGTGATTTCAGTAACCAGCATTCTCTGACAGCTAGGTCATTTGTACACATAAAATCACAGAAACATCAGAATTCAATGACATCACACATCAAATGGGCTTAATAGATCTCTACAGAATATTCTATTCAAACATCAAAGAATATATACTATACTTAGCAGCCATGGAAACTTCTCTAAATTACACATCCTGGGACATAATACAAACTCAGAAAGATTGAAACAGCTATGTATATCCTATCTGAACATAATGCAAGAAAAGTTAAAACTGATAGCAAGCAAAGATCTAGTAAGTATACAAACTCATTACTGAATGATGAGTAAAATAAGAAACCAAGGAAAAAGGAAAAAATTCCTGGAACTAAATATATAAGGATGAAAACAGCACAGCAAACCCTTTGGGATATGGTAAGAGCTGTCCTGTGAATAAATCTTACATCTGTAAGTGTCTACATTAAAAAACTCAGAAAGAGCACAAATAAATGATGTAATGCTGCAACTCAAAAATTTGGAAAAACAAGAACTAGCAAATCCAACTTTAGTAGACAACAAGAAGTAATAAATCCACAGCAAACTTAATGAAATAGAAATAGAGCAAACAATACAAAGAATCAATGAATATAGGAGTTGGTTCTCTCACAAAATAAACAAGATCCACAGACCTTGAGCTCAACTAAAGAATAAAGATGTCCCAATAGAATCAGAAATGAACAGGGAAACATTATGACAAATTCCAAAGAAATCAAAATATTATAAAGAAATATGTTAATACTCCCCTCAGTTGGAAAACCTAAAAGAAATGGATTTCTACATTCATCCAAACCACTAAATTAAACCATTAAGATATCAATAACCTAAATTTGAAACAGAAAACAAAACAAAAAAAAACCCAACAACTAAAAATAAAAAAAAGTAATAGAATTCCAGACCCAGATAGCTTCACAGCAGAACTGGTCTAGACTTTCAAAGAAGATCTGCAGCTAATCCTTCTTAAACTACTTTAAAATATAAAACAACTCGGAAGCACTCCCAAACGTGTTATACAAAGCCAGTATCATTCTAACAGTAAAACCAGGTAAAGACACAACAACAGCAACAACAACAAAGCAAACAAACAAACAAACAAACAAACATACAGACCAAAATCTCTGATGAACATAGACTCAAAAATCCTCCAAAAAATAATTACAAACTGAATACAAACATACATCAAAATGATTATTTACCATTACCACGTTGGTTTTATCCAGAAGATACAGTGAGAGTTAAATATGTGCAAGTCAATAAATGTAATAAATAACACAAATGGACTTAAAGACAAAAATCAAATGAAAATTTCAGTTGATGCAGACAAAGCCTTTAACAAAATCCAATGTGCCTTAATGATAAAAGTCTTAGAGAGAACAGAACTAGAGGAAACACACCCAAGACAATAAAAGTTACATAGGAGAAACCCACAATCAACATCATTCTAAACAGAGAAACATTTGAAGAAATCCCACTGAAACTAGGAACCAGAATTGTCTACTTATTATCACTTTTCAATACTGGGTTCAAACACTAGCTGAAGCAGTAAGGCAAGAGAAAGTAAACAAATACAAATTCAAACAAACAAACAAAAATAAAAAAAACCTCATTCCTGATGCTATAATTGTAACCAGGATCCTCTGGGTAAGGGAGTTGTATACTCTAGAGGAGAGTCTGCTACTCACGTGTAGATTAACTAAATTAGTGTAGTTGTCAACTGCCTTCTAAATTCTTATCCTTAGACCCATAGGTAAGTGAAACCCCCAGCCCTCATCAATCTAGCAGACAGAAGTTATTACAGACTCTACAACAGAGACTAAGTGACCTTAGCATGCCCAGCCCCAAATGGGAGGTCTGTAACACAATCCCTACAGCAAAGGTTCAGTGAGCATTGAAGAAAGGGGGTGGTCTGATTGTGAGAACCTGGGAACCTGGATGAGCACTGGGAGATACTATGTACTAGAAACAACTGAATGTTATACTTGTGAACTCTCAACATTATGGCTGCTGCCACAAGACCTCTAAAGACCAGTTAAAATGCCAACACAGATGGAAAATCACTTCACAGCACCCAAACTTTAGTTGAACTACAGGCAATCAGTGGCTGCTAAAAGAGGGAGGATCAGTATTCTTCAGGGTTGAGCCCCCAATTCCATGTAGTCAGTCATAAGCCTATGTTTGCATGCACAATAATACTATTTGGGCTTGGTGGGTTGTTACTTTTTGTCTGTTTTTCAATATTACGTATGCCTTGTTACCATTTCTCTCTATAACACAATAATTCTAGAGAAGAGGTTATGGATTTCAGAGGGGGTAGGAGGGACATGGGAGAGCTTAGAGAGAGGAGGGGAGGGTCAAAAGCGATGCAAATACAGTGTGTTAGTGAGTGAAGTATATAATTTGAACAAAGACAAGATTATTTATCTTGGAGGATGTGATGATTTATATATGCTCAGCCCAGGGAGTGACACTATTAGAAAGTGTGACCCTGTTGGAGTAAGTGTGTTACTGTGGGTGTGGGCGGAGGAGTGGCCCCTTGTTCTGGAAAGACTCAGTGTAGTAGTATAGGGCAAAACCAGAACAGGAAAGTGGGAAGGGGTGGGTAAGAGAACAAGGGGAGGGAAGGGGGCTTATAGGACTTTCGGGGAGTGGGGGCCAGAAAAGGGGAAATCATTTGAAATGTAAATAAAAATATATCAAATTTAAAAAAAAGACCCTCATCATAGCTGCCTGGAAGCCAGTATTCTGCTGGCAGCCTTCAGAAGAAGATGCAGAACTCTTAGCTCCTGCTGCACCATGTTTGCCAGGATGCTGCCATGTTCTTGCCTTGATGATAATGGACTGAACCTCTGAACCTGTAAGCCAGCCCCAATTAAATATTTTTTATAAGAGTTGCCTTGGTCGTGGTGTCTGTTCACAGCAGTAAAACCCAAATTAAGACAGATGGCTTGTTCTATAAGTCTCTCTGTTTCTTTAACATTATTGTATATGTGTTGTTTGTTTCTTACTGGAGTTTGCTTATTTACTCTCTAAATTTTCTGTCTCTTAATCTTAATGGAGAGGAGTGAGAAATCTATATGGAAGCTAAGAGGAAGAAACAGTTCAAAGATTTATATTTTTAATAAATTTTTTATATTTCTGTTAAAATTTTAGCAGACCAGGTGATCTTTTACATTTATTCTGCAGTGTAATTGTTCTAACCATTGGAGTTGTTCTTTATAGAAAAATCTCTTGTGGACAGTTTGCAAGTTGAAATTTCTATACATAGATGATAGAACTATTTCTGGTTTAATCTTTGCCTGTTTCTCTCCATGCATCTCCAGAGTGTGGGTAAATGTAGTGTGCACAACCAGCCTATGCCTGGCAAAGCCCTTTTTGTCCTCTCTTTCCAGGTCCTTCGGTCTACTTATGTCACTGTCTTTCTTAGATTTACAACAATGAAAGTCACCAAGGTCATAGGCCAACTGTAAGCCTTCTTGGTAGAAATGTACAGTTTAATAGAAAGTTAATACTATTATAACTTACTATGACCCCTTCAAAACTGTTCCTTATGTTCTTTTATTTAAAATTCTTAAATGATTATTTATAAGGGAATACCATACAACAATTACCAGTTCTTATTTCAAACAAAACATGTCTAAGGTGAGTCTGACTTCAGTCTCTCCAGAAGCTCCTTAGCTGGATAACACTAAGATGAGCACATATACTCACTAAAGATATTAGTCAAATGAATACAGAATACCTTTATTTGTTAAACCAAGCTATGTGTGAAACTGCATGTCTTTAGCTACAAAGGTCTTCAGGGGAGATGACTTCCTAAGCATGTGCCACACAGTCACAGAAGAAGCCAAGTTAGAGGGGTCTTGCATACCCATTGATGCCCACAGCTTCTGTATTTAAATTTCTAATAGTCTCTTAACAAGGAGTTGCTACTTTCCATTTTATACTGAGATGTATGAATTGTGTAGTTAGTATTGCTAGGCAGTGCAATACAATAAGCTCAGATTAAGGAAGGGAAAGTGCATTTAATAGTATACACATTATTTTCACAGAATCGAGTTCACTGAATTCAAGGAAGCAAAGACATTCCCTTTTCTTGCTTTAGTTATTCTTCACTGTAGTCATTTTATGTGCAAGTATGGTATCTTAAGGAATTGAAGAGAAGAATAAATAAAGGGAATTTTTACATTAGAAGAAATACTAAGATTAAAAACTCAGGAGACAGCAGGTATTGGCGAGGATGTGGAGAAAGAGGAACACTCCTCCATTGCTGGTGAGGTTGCAAATTGGTAAAACCACTGGAAATCAGTCTGGTGGTTCCTCAGAAACCTGGGCATGATACTACCCAAAGACCCTGCTATGCCACTCCTGGGCATATACCCAGAGGAGTCCCCAGTATGTAATAAGGACACATGCTCCACTATGTTCATAGCAGCCCTATTTATAATAGCCAGAAGTTGGAAATAACCCAGATGTCCCTCAACGAAGGAATGGATACAAAAAATGTGGTATATATACACAATGGAATACTATTCAGCCATTAGAAACAATGAATTCATGAAATTCTTAGACAAATGGATGGAGCTGGAGAACATCATACTAAGTGACCCAATCTCAAAAGATCAATTATGGTATGCACTCACTGATAAGTGGATATTAACCTAGAAACTTGGAATATCCAAGACACAATCCACACATCAAATGATGTCCAAGAAGAACGGAGGAGTGGTCCCTGGTTCTGGAAAGGCTCAGTGCAGCAGTATAGGGCAATATCAGAACTGGGAAGTGAGAAGGTGTGGATGGGGGAACAGGTGGGAGGGAAGAGGGCTTATGGGACTTTCAGGGAGTGGGGAGCCAGAAAGGGGGAAATCATTTGAAATGTAAATAAAAAATATATCGAATAATAAAAAAGAAGAAGAAGAAGAAATACAAGTTAGTAGTGTCACATTCAGTGACCTGAACATGGAAAAGCAAGTATAGGACTTAAAGGTTTCAGTGGTAGAGAGCATGGGAAGGCTTAAGAGGAGGTGGATGGACAGTTACACGCACACAGTGTTTCCCAGATGCAGCAGGGCCACCGTATACACTAACTCACTGTGCTTGTGATGACATCATGAGACCCGTCCAAGCCCCAGCCAGATAAACTCCCAGCATGGAAATGGGGGTAAGTGGTGCATTCCACCTCTATCTAAGAAGCTACTGGCAATGGATGGCTGTAGAGAGGGAGAGTCCATATTCTTTGCACATGTAGCCCCTGATAGATCAACTTCTCTGGAATAGAAGACGATATATCCAAGAATATATGAGTTACAAAAATTGCGCTGTGTGTGTGTGTTTGTGTGTGTGTGTATGTGTTTGAAGACGCAAAATAAAGTTTTGGGTGAGTAGGGAAAGAGAGATGGACCTGAGAGGAATTAGGGAAGGAAGTTGGATTTGAATATGATCAAAACACAAATATGTGTGTGTGTGTGTGTGTGTGTGTGTGTGTGTGTGTAGAAATTTACAGCAGAAGTGGGGTTGCAAATTGGTACAACCACTCTGGAAATCAGTCTGGCGGTTCCTCAGAAAACTGGACACCTCACTTCCGATAGATCCTGCTATACCACTCCTGGGCATATACCCAGAGGATACCCCAGCATGTAATAAGGATACATCCTCCACTATGTTCATAGCAGCCCTATTTATAATAGCCAGAAGCTGGAAAGAACCCAGGTATCCCTCAACAGAAGAATGGATGCAAAAAATGTGGTATATATAGACAATGGAGTACTATTCAGCCATTAGAAACAATGAATTCATGAAATTCCTAGGCAAATGGATGGAGCTGGAGAACATCATACTAAATGAGGTAACCCAGTCTCAAAAGATCAATCATGGTATGCACTTACTAATAAATGGATATTAGCCTGGAAAACTGGAATACCCAAAACATAATCCACACATCAAATGATGTCCAAGAAGAACGGAGGAGTGGCCCCTGGTTCTGGAAAGACTCAGTGTACCAGTATAAGGCAAAACCAGAACAAGGAAGTGGGAAGGGGGTGGGTGGGAGAACAGAGGGAGGGAAGGGGGCTTATGTGACTTTCGGGGAGTGGGGGGCCAGAAAAGGGGAAATCATTTGAAATGTAAATAAAAAATATATCAAATTAAAAAAAAACAATAAAAATGTTCATATTTTTCTTTGTTATTATTTATACATGGTGGTATATATGTTAAAACTCATCAAATTCTACATGAAATGCAGTTTAGACTTTCTGAATATTATCACTCAATAAGCATGTTTAAAAATAAAGATTATGAAATTTTAGAATATCTCTTTGTGTAGGGTTGAGGCATGATCAGCTTTCCCTTGTCCACATTAGTGAGCCTATTAATGAAAAAAAAAAAAGAAATTTAGAGCAGAAGTCCAGATCATCTTAGAAGCATCCAGGGAAACAACAGCCTTGTGTGCTTCTTTATTTTCAGCACTGCAATTGAAGTTTGGAAAGAAGTCATGTTTTAGGGAGAAGTTTTTCAGACATTTGTCATTTCTGATGATTTCGGAAGTGAGGCTGGAACAGTTCTTGTCCATGTTCTACATGTTCTACTCTGGGAGGCAAAGCAACATAGTGCAGATTCGGGTTTCCAGGAAGGCAGGTAATGGCATCCTCTCCCCTTGCCTTAACTCCAAGCAGAATTGCCCATGGTACATCTTTTAAAGACTCTGAATGTACAGCTCCTCAAGACTCCTCGGTTGTAGACCTGGGTGACTACCACTCATCTCATGGGCATTTGTGATGATGAAAGATAACAAATGTAGAAAGTTTAACCAATTGCCAGGCATCCAGTCAGGTGCAGGTGTCGCTCTTACTATTACCCCTCAGTCTTCTTCAGCTGGGAGTCATATATAGAAAAATCCAGAATTTCTGGGAGAGTCGGGATAAAAAGTTTAACATAATGATGCATGAGAAAAGATCCTTATTCTGGCAGAGCACGGAGGTACTCCGCAAACTCCAAATAAATTATGTTCCAAGGTTAAAGATGTGGAAGAGGTGTGTTCTACACAAGGAAATGCACACTTAACTCCAGTGAAATAGCCCTTTTCTCTTACTTTTGTGTGAATTGCATTTGAAATTCAAAAACAATATTTCCCTGCCCATGAATGAAAACTAGCAACTTGCTCTCCATAGGAGTTTCAGTTCACAAGCACATTCATGTCTTACAAGGTAAATGAGATCCTACAGCTGGTGAATGACAGAATATAGAATCTTTATTTCAACCTTTGTGCCATTTCTTCTTCCTTGCCTATGTATTCAGTCAAGTTTTTGAAGACACATTATAATGCTGTGTTTGGAAAAAATAGCTTGCACAAGATAGCTTATGACAGATGGGGGAATGTACCCTATAACCCGGCATTGTTTGTGCTTAGATACTAATTTTCCCCTCCCCAAACTGGGCTCCATGAATTATACAGTTGTCAAATTCATGAGAACAGGATCCTAATTGCAGAGACAGAGGGCTTCTACACAATGTGAATATGAACTCACTTGCAACCCTGTTACATCTAAAATCCACCCTGAGTTTATGCAAAAGTATTAAGTTCCAAAGTTCAAGAAATCCTTATTATATACTTTTTCATCTACATCAAAACAACTTTGCCTATAGTAGTAGCTCTTAGCTACTGGTAACTGATAACTGGCCCTCCCTGGAGGACTGTTCTTCAGATGTTCTCTCTTGCAGTTCAGCCACACAGAATTTAGCTTTTCCTTGGTATAGAATACTCTGCTACAGTCTAAACTCAATCAGGCTCAATGACTTTGAGGCCAGTCAGACAGGACCTAGAGCCTGTCAGAGCCACCAGCCTTTAGATGTTTATTCTCTAATGGCCCACCCACCTCACACCTTTCTTGTCTCCGACAGGCTTCAGCTTGTCTCCGACAGGCTTCAGCTGCAATGAATCGTAATCCAAGACAAGATTCTGCATTATGTTCTTGGTCAATGACTTGCAGAAGAAAATTAATTCTTTCTTAGTGGCCACTAAGTGAAGAGAAGCAGCATAGCACTTCTTGTCACAGATTAAGTCACAGCTGGTCTCTCTTGTGTGTTGAGCTTTGGCACAGTTTTTATAACAGATATGTCAGCCTTGGAAAAGCATGGGTATACATGGAACAAGTCTTTGCTAGTTGGTCCTATGGTTCTTTGAGTGGCCCCCTCTAGAAGGTTCCACAGGGGCAAATCCACTTGGGATTCAAGAACAGAATTTTGACTTTCTCTAGTGGAAATAGGACAAGAAGGACATTGGTTTCCTTCTTTTCCTGGTAACCAGGAGAGCTCTGAGATGCTCTGGGGACCATGGTGATGGTGATGTTCGTGGTTAGCATGTTTGCCTCCTTCTTTTCTTCATTCTCATCTTCTGTTCTACCATTTTTTTTGAAGTTGATTGCAATAATTTGTTAAGAGAGGTTGGGCAAAATAAAGTACCTGTGTATACAAACAAGTAATTTTCCACTGCTCTCAGAAATATCAGAAAGAGCAAAGTCCCAAATATCTTATAGTGTCCTTGGAGAAGCAACAGACAGAGGCAGCTTGCCTAGTCCCAAATCCATAGCCAGAAGTTACAGCTCTCAAACTTCAAGGAGCATCAGAATCACTCCTCCCTACCAGCAACACACACACACACACACACACACACACACACACACACCCCTGGGGGTGTTGAGAGAGAATTCGTGGGCCCACTCCTGGAATTTTGACCTAAAAGATATGGGAGGAGGTTGAATGTTTATGTTTTTTGTTTTATTTCTTTTTCTTTTGTTATTCAGTTCTAGAGATAGATCAAAGTGCCCTGTGAATGTTAGGCAAAGAGCTCTACCACTGAGCTTCTCACAGCTGGTCCTAAACATTGTTAAATATTTTTAACAACCCCCAGGTGATGATGCTGCTGCTTATGGGGGACCCAGTTAGAACTACTGGCCTGGAAGAGATTAAATTTATAATTTCTGTCTCCTTTGTGTTGCACAGAGAGGGATACTTGATCCCATTAAGCTGAGTTCATTATGCTCCTGTCTCAGACTCTTGAGTGTTGAGAAAATGAGTATATATCCATTTTCCAGGAAGACACATCAATAAAGAAGTTATCAATAAGAACTGTGCCTAAACAGAAGGACACAATAAAAGGAGCAGGCAGTGTAGTGCCAAGAAGTAATCTAGACATCAGAAGATAGGGTGAAAGCAAATAGCTGAGTAGGAAGCCGAGTAGCATTAACCTGGGGGTGAGGATGAACTTTGACCTAAGCCCAAGATATCCATTAGACAGGGACAGACAGTAGCTGAAGTAGGCAACTTGAACAGTTAGAAAGCAATGGTGGACATTGCTCTCACAACTCAATGCTGAAAACACTTATGTACATATAAGATATAAAGAAACCTGATGGGAGGAGACAGTGGCTGAATGCCACAGGAACAGAGAGGGGATAGCAGAAATGTGACCAAGACATGGATTGCAATGGGTTTTTTACATAGGCTTGAATGCTCTGGTTTTTCTATATATAGGGAATTGATTATAAGAACACATCTGGGCCAGAAAAGTGCTCTACTTGGCTACAGTGCCAGCCCTGATTCAGCTTTGTCTGTTTGTTTGTTTGTTTGTTTGTTTCTTTCTTTCTTTCTTCCTTTCTTTCTTTCTTTCTTTCTTTCTTTCTTTCTTTCTTTCTTCCATTCTTCCTTCCTTCACTTTACATCCAATTGCACCCCACTCTCCTCCCAGTCCCACCTCTACAAATCTCTCTCTCATTTATCTCCTTCCCTTCCCCTCAGAGAAGGGGAAGCCCATTTTTGGTGACACCACACCCTGGGACATCCAGTCACAGTAGGATTAAATGCATCCTCACCCACTAAGGCCCAACTTTGTAGTCCAGTTAGGGGAAGGGAATCCAATGGCAGGCATCTGAGTCAGAGACAGCTGCCACTCCAGTCCTTAGGGGACATACATGAAGACCAAGCTGCACATCTGTTACAAGTATGTTGGGGGTCCTAGATTCAGCCCTGCATGCTCTTTGGTTGGTAGTTCACTCTCTGTGAGCTCCTCTGGGTCCAGGTTAGTTGACTCTGTAGGTCTTCTTGTGGTGTCCTTCACCCCTCTGGCTTGCTCAGTTTTATCTCTAACTCTTTCACAAGACTCCCCAAGCTCCTCCTGATGTTTGGCTGTGGGTCTCTGCATCTGTTTCTATGCATTGCTGGATGAAGCCTCTCAGGAGGCAATAATGCTAGGCTCCTGTTATACATGTTTTTGGGGGTTCTAGGTTACCTCACTCAGGATGGCATTCTCAAGTTCCATTTATTTGCCTTCAAATTTCATGATGTCTTTGTTTTAATAGCTGATTAGTATTCCATTGTGTAGACCACATTTTCTTTAATCATTCTTCAATTGAGTGATATCTTGGTTGTTTCCAGTTCCTGGCCTCTACAAATAAAGCTACAATGAACAGAGCTGAGAAAGTATCCTTATGGTATGGTGGCTAATGCAAATTTCTTTCTTTTTTTTTTTTTAAGACTTGTTTTATTTATTTGAGGTATGTGAGTACACTGTAGCTGTCTTGAGACACACCATAGGAGGGAATCAGATCACATTACAGATGGTTGTGAGCCACCATGTGGTTGCTGGGAATTGAACTCAGGACCTCTGGAAGAGCAGTCGGTGCTTTTAACTGCTGAGCCACATCTTCAGCCAGATACAAGTTTCTTAAGTATTGGAAATCCATTGAAGGTTTTTAGTAGAGTATTACCTTGAACAAGTTTCATTTTCATGTGTCTTTGTACACAGTACTTTATATGTGTTTAGCATTATTGATTTCTTGTGTCGTAGTAGTCCATATAATCAATGCAAAAGAAGGAAGAAGGCAATAAAAGGCATTAGTCAAATAAGTGTGGAGCAGAAACCCAACCTAAGACCATAGTTTCAAACCTAGGCAACAAGGAAAATTACAAACAAGCATAATAAAGTATGGAGCAGGAGACAGGCTTTAAGGAAATGTAGTAGTAAGGAAGACAGGGAAGATTTTTTTTTTAAACAAGCCATCTGGAAGAAGAGAGGAGAGGTATCCAGAAGGAAACTCACTCCAGTTTTAATCAACTGAGAACAGAGCTGGACATGTGGAGTAGGACTCACGGAGATGGTACTCCATCAAACATAAAAACATTTCCCCCTATTGCCAGCTTGTCTCATCCCCTCCCTCTTCCTAGGCCCCTCACACTGGCCCTTCTACCAGGTTGCATCTGAACACCATTATCCAAGCTAAGGAGAGCTATATCTCAGTCCCACTGAGCCAACCTTGATGTCTGTCTGAGTCCAGCCTATATCTAGAGGCCAGAGCAATTTCCACAGACTACTGCAGACCTGGGACTTAAATGTGCAATTCTATGGCAACCCTGGCAAGCCCTACTGGCAGCACTCTGTCACCACACCCTGGGGGCTGGTCCTGCCAAGAGGGGGAAAGGTCAGGCAGGGCTTGAGCCCAGCCAGACAACCATCTAGAGTTTGAAAGCATCTGGAAGTGAACCAGGAGAAGACATTGCCATGACAGCCAAGACCAACTAGAATGTCAAGGCAGAAGAAAATGGGGCCATACAGAGTAGAGTTCACGAAGGAAAGGTCTTCCAAAGGTTAGGAGGGAGGATGGGGGCTTCTCAGGGTGATTGAAAATGGTAGTTCCTTCTGAATTAGGAGATGGAAGAGGGTGAAGCACATAAGCTACAATTAGAAACTAATTGTGTGTGTGTGTGTGTGTGTGTGTGTGTGTGTGTGCATGTTTGTGTATGGGGGTGTATGTGTATATGTGTGTGCATATGAGAGTGTCTGTGTGTGTCTAGCCGATAGAGACTGACTTTACAATTATTTAGTCAATATATATAGTCTTTAGAAAACCACCCTGACCCCCAAATGGCTGCGAATTCCTTGGATCTTCTTCTCAGCGGGTTGCCTGTTTCCAGTCAGGCAGGTTTTCTGCTGGTCTGGGCAGGGGGGGGGGGGGGATGGGTGGAGGCTGCCGGCCTGAAAGTCACAGCTTGAATAGGCTGGGTAACACCAGCGGAAGGGTGGGGGCTGCCAGGAATGTCAAGGCTTGAATTGGATGGGCTAAGAAGTCCAGCCAAATGCTGTGGGGGAAGGGACATGTGCGAGTGTGGTATATTGGCATGTTTGTGTGTGTGTTTTCATGTATGTGTGTGTGCCTGTATGTGTGTGTGGTTTATGCACATGTTTGTGTGTGTGTGTGCCTATGAGGATGTATGTGTGTGGGTGTTTATTTGTTTTTTTCCTTGATTATTTTTTACCTTATTTTGTAAGTCAAGATTACATTGAGCCCAGAGTTCACAGATTGACTAGGCTTGCTGGCCAAAATCTGTCTCCCTGCAATCACCTAGCATCCACACACTGCTGGGGTGACAGGCATGGACCACTGCCTGGTTTTCCATTGATGTTAATGATACAAACTCAGGTCCTTGTGCTTTGAAAGCAGGCCCTTCATCAGCTGAGCTATATCTCTGGCCCAAGAGCTCAGATACAAGATTCTGAAAACTCCAGAGAAAAGTTGAGAGTTAGAAGAATGAAATTACTATGAAGACATACAAGGTGAAATGAAGGAAAATTATTTTTAATTTATTTTTTTCATTGAATATCGTCATTTACATTGCCAATGGTAAAACCTTTCCCAATATCCCCCCTCCCCTAAGACCTCTAACCCCTCCCCTTCCTCCTTCCCCCTGCCTCCAAGTATATGTCTCTCCACCCAACACACTCCTTCCTCCCCCCCCCCCAGTTTCCCTTTGTTTGGGCCTCTGTTGAGCCTTTACCTGGCCAAGGACCATTCCTCCGACTGATGCCCAATAAGGCCTTCCTCTGCCACATTTTTGGCTGGAACCATGTGTGCCCCTTGGTTGATGGTTGGAGAGGATTTAGATGAACTAAATGTAGATCCATCCCCCTGCATCCTTGATTTGCTTCAGAATTCAAGTCAGCATGAGTCTAATAATAGCTTTAGGGTTTTTCCAATATTCCTGCTGTTCAGCTAATGTGGAGAATGATCAGGTGTTCTGATTTAAGAGCTATCTATTTGTCTTGAAGAGACACCTGGATAACAGAGAAACAGAAGCATGGGATGAGGAGCCCAAGGTCACAAGTGGGTGGTAAATGCAAATGGAATCTTCCTAGGATCAAACCTGAGCAACCCGGAAAGTAGGAGGGTAGCCCTATCAGTCAGCTCGGAGGTCATCCAGCAGTGAAATCGACAGCAGGAGCTGAAAAAATATAACTTGTAGAAAATTGCACTGGGAAAGTGACTTGAAGTGGGGTATGGTAGCACACAGTTGTTATCCTAGCACAGGGAAGACAGAGCAGAAGAATCTCAAGTTCAAGTCCAGCTTACACGGCAAGGCTATCTCAAGATCAAAACAACATTAACAACCAACCAAACAAACACTCAAAAAAGAGTGGTCAGAGAATAGAGAGCATCAACCTGCTAATTATAACAGGGTATCTGTGGAAAGTGCTGGAGTCCTTACTATGTGCAAAGAACAATGGGAGTTGTTTTATAGGCGTAGCTCCTTGAGTAATAAAGAAGTCTGTAAGGCAGGCACAGTTGCTACCTTACAGGGGAAGGACTTGAGATATTAAACATCTTGCATATGGTTCACTCCAAGCCTGTGTCCTTAGCAAGACCCACTTCTCTTTACCACTACAGTCTGTATTGGCCTTGCTATCTAGGTGCTATAACACCAAGCGAGTGGAGCCTCACAAAACCAAAACTCTACTGGGCAGCTTGGGCAGCTGCAGACACTTCAAGCCCACCACAAGGGAAGAGCAGGGAGCCGCGGAAAGAGTTCAGCGGCTGCATTGCGATTGTGAGGCCCTGGGCTCAACGCTTCAGCTCCACAGAAAAAAGAAAAGACTGATGTTATCTATTGTGTTTTTTATCATAACAAAGGATGGCATGCTTGTCTTGATGGAATAAAAGCAAGAATTAAAGAAATGTTTGGCTTACAGCATTAATTTTTTTCTGTCTAAGAAACAGGGGGAAAAATAAAAGCAGACTTTGAACTTTTTCCATGTTCTGTAAAGATGTATTACTTTAAAGTCAGAATGAGTCAGCCAAAAAGAGGTCATTCTTAGCTTTTCCTGAAGCGCTGTTTTCTCAAGCATACTCCCAAATATTAGATCCTGAAAAAAAAAAAAGAAGAAAGAAAGGGTTTGTGATGTCCAAAGTAAACCAGCCGGAGGCAAGAGTAGCACTCGAATGTCTTTTTAATCGTTATTAATTTTACTTCTATTTCTCCACATGGAAACCTAACTACCAACCCATAGGTGGTTGTAACCAAGCATTTGAATATCTTCAATATATGCAAGGACATCATTATCATCGGGATGTTAACATTTCTGACTTTTGCCCAAAGGAACACAGGATTACAATTATGAAAATCATGGTCTCTTAATTTCTTGAGAAGTTTAATCTTAGATTATGAGTATGTGTGTATTGGCATGGATGGAGAGAGAGAGAGAGACAGAGAGAGAGAGGGAGGGAGGGGGAGAGGGAGACAGAGACAGAGAGAGGGAGAGAAAGAGGGGGAGGGAAGGGGAGAGGGAGAGAGACAGAGAGAGAGAGACAGAGGGAGAGGGGGAGAGTGAGAAGAAGAGAGTGAGAGATAGAGAGAGAGAGAGAGAGAGAGAGAGAGAGAGAGAGCGAGAGAAAGCACTCTTGTAGGGCTTTCCGTTTTCATTTGTGCAAGTTCTAATTTAGTTTTTGCAGTCTCATAGGCAAGGGCCCCGAGGAGGAGAGGCTCTGCAGTAGATTAAGGTATATATAGCCCTGGGTCACTCTGATCTGTCAGGATCAGAACAAAGGTGTGTGGCACGCCCGGCCAGGCAGCTTTGGCTGTGCTAAGGAGCCAGAGTTCAGCATTCCCTACCTGCTTTTATATACTTTGGAAGGAACAGAGCGCCAAGTGTGATTCTCTGGTCCCCTGCCCAGGTTTGCAGGTAGAGAACCCTTCGCTCTCACCCACAGCCAGAATGATTCCCGATTCAACTCAGGGAAAGCAGTAGCTGGCCACAGGGCAATGGAAGAGAAAGTGTTGAGAGTCTGTCTTGGGGATACAGTAGACTAGGATTATGTGCAAGGAGGAGCCTTTCTTATGATTAATTTACTGCAAGAAAAAAAAAAACAGAAGTTAATTTTTGTATTCAAAGTACATGTGTTTGTCAAAACTATTCTTTAAAGGCCTTTGCTCCCATAACCTCTAACTCTGGGAAGTCAGCTATGGGGTTGGTCTTATAAGTTCTTAAAGCACTACCATCTTAAGGATGGTTTTAAGGAAAACAAAGGAAGATGATCCTTTGCCTGTGGTGTTGACACTGAAGAGACTGAGTGGTCCTACTATGCTGGGTATTCACTAGTTCAAACCCCTTTCCCCATCCATGTTCAAGTTTTCGTGGCAGTTAGGAAGACTAGAAGAACTCACCCATATAAAAACGATTAAGCACTTTGGATGGTAGCTATTAAAATATATTGTTTCAGCACCAGAAAAACGTCAAAGAGTGAGACTTTTACTGACTGTGAAAGAATATCTGATGTTTTCATTTCAAAAGCATATTCTACAAGTGAACTTCTCAAAATATATTTCTAAGTCCTGAAGAAAGTATGACTATGGAAAAAAAAATTACCTTTTTCAACTTGAAAGGAGGAAAACTGTTGGAACTCTTTAGTCAATGCCTATCCAAAAAAAAAAAAAAGTTTCTTGGAACACACTTCATTCTCTAAACCTTCAAAAGCCTATCATTTATCATTAATTTTGAAATAAAACAGGAAATACCTGTACTAAGAGACCCTTTGAAAACAAGCAGAATAATTGGCAAGGAATATTTTGGGAGGCACTGACAATAATGTAATGCCTGGATTAGTCTCTTAAAACTCATGAAACTGTAGCTGGGAGGCATATGGAGCTGAAGAGCCAGCACCCAGCACTCCGCATCGTAACTCAGCTCTCTTGATATTCTGACGGATTACTTAACAAAAAGCACATGGAAGGTATTTCCAGGGCCCAGTGGCAGTGCTGTAACAGAGCTCATGTGCATACCTGGACACAGTTTTGTGGAGGGCAGTTTCCACCCAAGAGGGAAAACAAATCTAAAAGATATCCTCTATATCTGTATGAATATCTTTATGTGTGTATGCATTCACATATGTAATACTAGAATGTTCCATTTTAAAAAGGGTTCAGAGATGATGGTATCGTCTTGCCTCCCTTCCTTCTTGTTTTATTTGCAGTGGTACAGATTAAACCCAGAGCGTGCATGGGCACACACACACACACACACACACACACACACACACACCACTTCATCTGAGTGTATTCCAGTCCTCTAGCTCTGGTTTCTTCCCTCTCCAGTCTCTGGAAAGGTGTGTGATAGGCACCAGGATGTCCATCTACACTGTCTGCTCTGTTCCCTCAAACAGGCCTTGGGCTTCCCCGCTTAGTGACTTAGCTCAGGCTACATCTCTCTATTGCACTTTGCCCAGAGTTCATTCAAGTGGAATCGCTGTGGTATCTACTATTGCTTACTGTGTCTTTCTTAGGGTACATTTAACTTTACTTTTAAAGCAACAATTTGATTGTTTTCCATTCTTCCTTTCTCCTGATGATACCCTCTCACAAAAACTAGCTGATACATTTTTTTGAAAGATGATGTTTATTTCCCACTCGCTAAAACAAAACAAAACAAAAAAATCAAAACAAAAGCAAACTAACGGGGGAATCATCAGGCTTCACTGGTGCCAACATTCTTAGTTCCTTCATAAACAAGGACAATTCAGAGTAACTGACTCAATCTGAAATGAACTCCAAGTAGGGGCTTTACCAGTTGGACGGCTAAGTAACTTTTGATAGGTTTAACTGCTCAGATGTTTTTTTTGGTCTGGTCATCTGTGTATACCTTATAAAGGTTTTCCCCTTGAGGTTTTCCAGTGATGTCTGAAATATCTGAAGTTAGGTGAAGCCACAGTTTAATCTGCTCAAAGAATTCCTTATGAACTTGTTGAATCTAAGAGGCTGACCTTGAATTTGCTGCGTCCTGTCCCCCAGACCTTGCTTCTGCCTCTGAAGTGCTGAGATTACAGGTGTGTACCACCAGGGCCAGCTTATTCAAATACATTCTTCATACAGCCCTATAGAATATTACTCAGAATAGTGACTTTTTTCATATACTCCTTCAAGTTTTTTTGATAAACTGGAAAGAGTTTTTCTGGATTGTATTGCTAAGACTTTATGTTCATCCAATTAATAGAGTTCACTTTTAATAGTTCTGTGAGTCTTCTTTATTCAGAGACCATTCTTTTAAAGTCATCTAAGGCTAGAGATAAAGCTTTTTGGTAGAGTGCTGACCCAGCATACACTAGGCTCTGGTCTCTATCATTAGTACCACATAACAAAACACCAACACACACTTAAGAGTAACTGGTTAGTATTATTGGCTCTCTCTCTCTCTCTCTCTCTCTCTCTCTCTCTCTCTCTCTCTCTCTTCCTTTCCCACTCCCCACTCCCGTGTGTGTGTGTGTGTGTGTGTGTGTGTGTGTGTGTGTGTCTGTCTCTCTGTCTCTCTTTCTGTGTGGGTTTGTGTGTCTGTGTGTGTCTGTGTGTCTCTGTGTGTGCCAGCTCTCCCATTCTTCACAGGTGAGGTGCAAGGCCAGCTCAGCACAGTGACTGGAGATCACCATGGTCTCAGGTGGCAGCCCAGACCATGGACATCTAATTGGCTTCTGGTGGTAACTTGGACCATAGACTTTTACAGAGACCTCAGCTGCAGCAGGACCACAAGCCCAGATGTGGCTCTTCATGGCAGCCTTGGCCAGGGCATCTCCATGGCCTCGGGAGGTTGCAGAGTCTCCTCCTATCTGTCTGTTCCTCACCACCATCGGGTTTCCAGTTCTATCTTTCTCCACAGTGAATGAACCCCTCGACTTCACTTTCTCTCCTATCTCTCCATCACACATTGGTCCATCATAGTGGTACCTGGGGCAGGTGCTTGGGGGCCTTTTGCCACTGCTCTGGCCAGCAGGGCTGAGGCAGACACCCAAGTATTGTTTAAACCAGTTCCTCTTTCCACCAGAAAATAAAACCCATCATAACATGACAGCAGCTCAATGATAAATCATAAATTATGAAACACAATTTTTGAGAAAGGTCAGTTTTTTAATATCTTTACCCATCCCCCACTCTGCTAGTACTTAGCACCTATAAAAAAATACTGCACACACATTTATATTTCAGGCATTTGAGGGGCATTATTCCATGACTCTCAAAGGCATATTAAGTTGGGTCTACAAACCAGACAATTTTCCAACTCCTAAGTTTAATAAAAGAAAAATAGGACTCCAACCTAAAAGATTTTGTTTGTTTTATTTTTTGAAAGAGACAAGTTAAATTTGTGTCTGTGTGGAAATAGGGTTCCCAGATAAAATTCAGGATGTTCTGTTAATGTGGATTTTAGATAAACAATAAATATAATATTAGTAACAGTATGTTTGTATTAGTTACTTTTCTTGTTGTTCTAACAGAACATCTGGACAAGAAAGGGTTTATCTTGGCTTACAGTTGAACGGAATACAGTCCGTTATTATAAGGAAGGCTTGGTAGCTGGAGCATAAAGTAGCTGGTCACATTACATCTGTATTTAGGAAGTAGAGAATAGAAAGGAAGTGAGTCTTTCTCAATGACCTACTCTTCCAGTAAGGTTTCGCCTCTTAAAGGTTCCACCATGTTCCAAAACATAACACCAGCAGGGGACCAAATGCTCAAACACAGGAGTCTGGGGAAAATATTTGACAACAATGTTCCAAGCAAGGTCTACAATATACTCATAGGAAGACCTAGTCTGTCCAATTGAAGTGCAAATTTAACTGGAAATTCTGGCTAGTTTGTCATTTTGTGCTTTGAGAAGAGATCTCAGTTTATAGCTTAGTCTGGGCCTAGAATTTGTCATTCTTCAGCTTTAGTCTTCTGAATAATAGGATTGCAGGTAAATCACATTTGGAATTTATGTATTTATTTATATTCATATAATATATATAATATAAACAAATATATTAGTTATATATATTTATATATATACACACTCTGTCTTCATGCACATTGGGAGAGGGAAACAGATCCCATTACAGATGTTGGTGAGACACCATGTGATTACTAGAAATTTAACTCAGGACCTCTAGAAGAGCAGCCTCTTAACCTCCAAGCCATCTCTCTAGCCCCTGGAATGTATTTCTAAAAAGATTGTTTTTAGAATAGGAAAAAGTATAGGGATTTATCAAACGCTCCCTGCTCCCTCACATCCTTAGCATCTTTGTCCCCTATGCTCGGGCAACAGAAGCACATGCCACTCCTTTTCCATGGATCTTGCATTCATAGATTCCAAATCTACATTTCACAATTATGAATCAACACTATTTGAAAGAAATGCTATATTGTTGCTGACATGTCCTTTGCCATCAGACTTTGGTGTTTGCATAAACATTATACTATAATAGCTCTATATTACACTGACATTGTATTACATATTATAAGTGATCCACAGAGGATGTGAAACATGCTGATGCACATTCCATGTATCTATCGGAGTGGAAACAAGGGTTCTTTGGAAAGTCTATTGGATGTTGTTTTGCTGGAGCAACACATAAAGGAACATTTAACTGAAGCAGACACAGGTGAAAGGATGTTCTGCTAAAGCAAGCATGTGAAAGGACACGTGATAAACGATTCTTTGCTAACAACATACATGTATTGGTCGGCCTTATATTGCATAGCTGAACTGTATTTGTCAGGACTCCATGGAGAGAAATGCACCAAAAACCATCTGGTGGCATGCCATATTTTCTTACCACTTCTGCAGACTCGGGCTTACTGGCAGCGTGATGTCAGCTGAAGCAAGACCCATGGAGGACAGGATATGTTTGGAGGACATAAATAGGTCTCACAGGGGCTGGAGAAATGGCTCAGTGGTTAAGAGCATTGACTGCTCTTTGGGAGGTCCTGAGTTCAAATCCCAGCAACCACATGGTGGATCGCAACCATCCATAATGAGATCAGATGCCCTCTTCTGCTGTGTCTGAAGACAGCTACAGTGTACTTACATATAATAAATATAATCTTTAAAACAAATAGGTCTCACAGACAGTGGCAGAGTATGAGCTTGACTTGCTTACAGCCCTAGCTGTGCAAATCTTGTGGGTCTCGTGTCTTCACTGATCTTCACTACCCAGAGAGGCACAGCCCAGAACTTCTCCTGGTCCTCCCTGGTCCCTCCTGTTAACTTGTGCTGAGACTGAAGCCTGGCTGTCCCTGCTAGGTAGTGCCACCACAGCTGATTTATGTTTGCTGTCCCTACTCTACCAAACCAGACTGCTGGTACACCTATAAAGTGTTCGGGTATGGATGGAGCTGCCATCTCTAACCATGAAGTAAACTGCCGATTTCCAGACAACACAGACAGGAGTTGCTCCAAAGAACCATTTCTAACCAGGTCCACTTCCCCTGAATCCTTCCCCCACCCCCACCACCCCTGCTACCTCTGGTAGGTGGTGGGCTAAAAGGAGGTTAAAGTGTTTAAGAACCATTATTAAAAGTAAGGTTTGAAAAAATTAACATTACAATCTGTACTATCCTTTTCTTTATAGATACATAACTATATGTATATGGTTTCTGAATCTCCATCATCAGTTAAGGAACAGAGAAGGGATGCACAGTAAGAAAGGACATAACAAGTGTCTTAACTACCAATAGCTAACCATGTTTGGGTGACATAAGCTAGATCTGATGATTGAAAGGTAAAAGCATTCTTAATGTGTGTGTGTGTGTGTGTGTGTGTGTACATATATATCTATCTTGATATATATGTGTATGTTTAGTGAAATATTAAAAAAGTAGAACCGACATGTTCCCGCTCTTGCCCTGCTACTGTCTGGACAACCTGTTCTTATCTTGTTGGGATTCACTGGCCTGGAGCTCCGGAAATGTCTCCACCCAGCTCGCTAGGTTCCCACTGGCAAGTCACTACCACGCCAATCCATGCTTCAAATCCCCCATGGCCTTTGTGGTGCACATGTGGCAAACCCAAGCTTTTCTGCTGTACCTTTCTCTCTTAAACCCAGATGAGCTGCTGAGTGAAGGAAAATGCAGCACAAATTTAGTTCAGAAACAACTGGTAACTCAATCTCTGGGTGCCACAACTAGACTCTAATCTTGCAAGCCCTATTAATACATAATTTCTCCAGTGGTGAATCCTTGGAGATCCACCATGATACCAGGAAACTGTAGCAGCTATATCTAACCCATATGCTGTCCCCGTTCCAAAAAGACTAACTCTCTCCTGCTTCATTTTGTGAAGTTATCATTTCTCATGTCTAGCTCACTAGGAAAACCACAACTCAGAAGTTAGTAAGTGGCCAAGGCTTCCTCACTCTTAACAATGTTAAGCAGGTCTGGAGCAGACAGACACAAAGATAGACCGGATCACTGGACCACAAATTAGAATAGGCAGGGGGAAGTTTGCCTGGGTCGGCCTTCTAACCAGAAGTCATCCTGAAGGAATCTTGAGTCACAAGTAGTTAAACAGATCCTTTTAAGAGTTACGCCCATGCTAAGGCCCTGCTGTTCCTGAGAAGCTGTCTAGTCTTCAGGTGTGTGCACCTGGGAAGGGAAGGGAAGGGAAGGGGAGGGGAGGGGAGGGGAGGGGAGGGGGAAGGGGAGGGAAGGGGAAAGGAGGGAGGGAGGGGAGGGGGAGAGGAGGGGAGGGAAGGGAGGGGAGGGAGGGGAAGGGAGGGCAGAGGGGGGAGGGGGACACTGAGGGGAGGGAGGGGAGGGGAGAGGAGGGGAGGGAGAGGGGAAGGGAGGGGAGGGGAGGGAAGGGGAGGGGAGGGGAGGGAAGGGGAGGGGGCAGGAGGGGAGGGAAGGGGAACTTAGGTATTTTCCTTCAGGATTTTGAAGTTGAGTCATTGACTTGAAGAGGATACTTACAGCATTAAATATGGAAATGATATGAGGGACAGCAATATACAGGTTCTTTAGGATGCTACCACGCCCATGGTCGTTCTTGTCAATACTGTTATTGGATTTTGTTTAATTTTTCCATGGGTGGTATCTCACTATGTTGCCTAAGGTAGTCTTTAACTTGTGGGATCCTACTATGTCAACCTGCCAGGAGACTGAGACTACAAGTACTTAGCAGCCCTGTAAATTTGTTTTTGGAAAATAAACATATCTTTCAGTTTTTGTTTATTGGAAATGATATCTGCAACTTTTTCACAGTTGGTATCTTTTATGAATATACTGTGTATATTGTGTGTGTTGTGTCTGTATCTATGTTTGTGTGGGTGTACACATGCTGTTGTGTGAAATTCTCATGGCATACAGCAGGGTGGCATACAGCGTTTTGATACTTTGTCTTTCTAGCTGCTATGCTGGTTTTAATCAGGAAGCCTGTGCTTTTCAGCCGCCTGCAGAGGGCTACCAATGACTGGAGTGGTCATAGAACCTACAAGAGAACCTACTCCTGCCATTTCCCCAAAACACCATAATGTCTAACTGGAATCTGAATATTCATTCCTCTATGTCCACAGAAAAGTCATTGATGACACAGTAACACACACTAGATTCAAACATGGACTTGAATATACACCAGAAGGAGGCTGTCTAGTTGTTTTCTCTCGTGGAACACCTGTTGTGGGGCAACCTCTGCTTCCTAGAAGTCAGGAAGAGTAAGAAGGAATAGTACCAACTCTGCACCAAGAAAGCTTTCATCCCCATGTGGAGATGTAAACAAACATTAGTTTCAGAAGTCATGGATCCTTTTAGCCTAGTCCTTCATGATGCAGACAACATTGTTCTATACTTTTGAAATAAATTTTAAAACTCTTAATATTAGCCACCATTTACTGAGGTCTTAATGTGTGGGGTAGAAAGCTGTTTTCTTTGACTTACAAACTGGCTCTTATAAGGTCTCTATTAAGGGGATACGGCTATTACTTTGTTTCAGATCAACTCTAGCACACAGAAACTAAATACATTTTCTATAGCAAACCACTTCATTGTGCCTTCCATAATGAAGCCCTCAACTGAGGCTCTGAACTCAAGGAGTCTGATCTCTAAGCATGTACTCTTAATCAGCAAGTATAAATTTCCATAGTTTCTTTTTTTTAACCTAAGGGTAAGTTTTCTTCCATTTCTAAAATGAGATATGATTTATATCTATAGAACTCACCCCTTCAAGTCCCTCCCTCAATGTCTTTTACGATTTATTTTAGCCAAGCATGGTGACACACAACTTCAGACTCTGTACTTGGACACCTTTAATGCATTTACTAATTGAAGAATATTGAGGTTATTTTGACCTTTTGAATATTATGAAACATGTCTTACAAATATTCCCTTGTAAATTTTGGTGGACATAGGTTCTTAATTATCTTGAATATACCTAAAAATTAACTTTGTATTTAACTTTTTGAAGAATTGTCAAGATGGTTTCCTAAAGTGGATTCACCATAAGTGTTTAGTAAGTCCAAGTACCTCATGTAAGCAGACCATTCAGTATTCATTCTTGTGTTATTGGTTTATTCACTGGGCAATTTTCCTCAGGTCTGGCATATGCTATAATACATTCTCTCTCTCTCTCTCTCTCTCTCTCTCTCTCAGTGTGTGTGTGTGTGTTTATTGATACTTCTCTTATGGCCAATGATATATATGCATTCATTGGTCATTTGTATATTGCCTGCCTTTCCCTAAAACTATTTTCTTAAATCTCTTTGTTTCCTTGCTAAATGGTCTGAATGTGACCCCTGGAGTTCATGCGTTAAGTGTGTTAATATTTGCTCTGAGTAGTACATGCACACACACACGGAATCCCATCTAGTAGAGAGGCTGACATAAAGGGACCATTTGAGCCTAGGTTTTAGAGACCAACCAGGGAAACACAAGAGTCGAAGTCTCCATCATAGAAACACAAAAACAAGCAAAACTCAGTGGCTAAGAGATTGAAATGACCTTGGGGGCCATTATGAGGTTAGTAGGTACTGAGGAGAGAGTCTTCCTGAATAGGAGTAGCACCAGGTAAGGACAGTACTTCCTTTTATTCCTTTGCTCTTCTGTCTCTTCGACCATATGGGGACTCCACAAGACTGTCGTTATTATACACTACATTTTACGGCCTTGACATTCCCAGCATCCCAAACTGTAGGAAATTAATATCTGATTTTTATAAATCAATTGTGGTCTTCTGTGGTGTTGAGTCAGATGGGCTAAGACATTGTTCATAATGTAATGATTACCCTGGGCCCATCTTCCTTGGTGATGTAAACATAATAACCTATGTTCTAACAGATGGTAACAATAGCCTGTTCAACCTGGTATGCTTTCAAACCCATTGAAGAAAATCATCATCTATAATTATTAGTAATATAGATATTTTTAGAAATTACGAATATTTAGTCTGATTCTTAGAAATTGGTGATGGATATAGTCTTTTTAACTTTGACATGCTGTTCTTCTTCACTTAAATCCACCCTATAAGCTTTGCCTACATATTTTTCAATAGAGTAAATCTGATCACGTTCCATTCTATCTCAAAACCTTCTTTATCTTTCCAATTACCACCAAAAATAAATACCATCTTCAAGGCAAGTTGATGGTGGCATATACCTTTAATCCCACCAACTGGAAGGCAGAAGCAGGCAGATATCTGTGAGTTAGAGGCCAGCTTGGTTTACATAATGAGTTCCAGGACAGCCAGAGCTACATAGAGAAACCTAGTCTCAGAAAATCAATGTGTGTGAGTGTGTGTGTGTGTGTGTGTGTGTATACACATGTATGTTTGTATGTATGTATATGTGTGTATATGTACATATATATGTATATATGTCCCATCTTCAAAATGTTTTCATTATTTTCACTTAAGAAATTACTAAGAGATAGTTTGTATGATAACCTAGAACAGACATATATACACAGAAATCATGCAAATAAGCACACGTTCACCCAGAAACAAATAAGATTTCTTTCTTTTTACATGTTACTAAGTTAGTTCATTGTGTTGTTTGTTTCAGTTTGGGCAGTTCTGGGACTGGGATCCAGGCCTTATGTCTGCTTAGGATGCAGCTGTTCATGATAAGATACACAATTTCATAAGTAAGACTTATACAATGTCACTCTGAAACATGTTCAAATATGGTGAGTTAGGGTTACTATTGCTGTGGTGAAACACCATGGTCAGAGCAACTTAGGAAGGAAAGGCTTTGTTTTGCTCACAGTTCAGTCAATCTAACAGTACAATCATCAAAAGCTATGAGGGCAGGGACTCACAAAGGCAGGGAGCTGGAGGCAGAAGATCCTATGCCATAGAGGATGCTGCTTACTGGCTTGCTCCCCACGACTTGCTCACCTTACTTTCTTATAGAGCCCAGGACCACCAACCCAGCAACGGTACCACCCACAATGGACTGGGCCTTCCCCCACTGATCACTAATTAGGAAAATGCTTTATAGCCAGATCTTATGGAGGCATCTTCTTAATTGAGGTTCCCTCCTTTCCAATGACTTTAACTTGTGTCAAAATGACATAAAGCCATCCAGTACAGTAAGTTTCTGCAATTCCCACAAATTTTCCTGTAGCATAACTCAAGCCTGTTTGTATAAATCATTTTCAAAACTAAAATTACATTTATTAATTTAAGAGGCATGAAAATCTATATTTCTTCCTTTGAAAAAGGCGGGGAGGTGCCCAGAAACCTGTGTTTTTTATTAACTTTCCCATGTTCATTCTTCAGAACAGGTTGAGAAGTAACTGCTATTTTCTATAACTTTCTGTTCTTCCCCCATCACTTCTCAAACACTTTTTTTAAACAACACTTTTTTTTCTATCTAGAATCAGCCCTTGTTACTGACATCTTACTGGGTCCCTCTGCTTATTCCCTGAGCATAAGAATATCTCATTTCCCTAGATTTACTATAAATCCATGCTCGGGTCTTCTTTTGATGACACTTCTCTTGTACTGCCCCATATCCTATACACTGTAAACAACCATAGTATAGGACAACATTTGTCCCCCAGTGGGGACAACAATGGTCCAGTTTAAGTCAAGACTTTTGTGTTTGATGTGTTTGAGGCAGGGTCTTACTACACAGCCCACACTACTAGCCTTGAATTTGACACTCTCTTGCCTCCACCTCCCAGATTTGTGGGATTACAACTATGTACCACCAGGCCGGCCCTAAAATAAGAATGCATTTAAATGGAACCTTTCTCTGTGGGCCTAGGTCAGTTAAGAGAGAGTTTAAGTGAAAGCAGATTGTTAAATTTAATGAGATTATGGGCATACATAAGTGAATGGCAACCTTTGCTGGGTGGATATTTATGCAACCTAGTCTTCGATTAACTTTCTCAATATTCTCACTATTCTCAATATGCAGGCATAAGGCATAATGATCAGATTTAAATGCTAATATCCAAAGTAGTTCAGGGCTTAATTTTTCCTTATCCTATCTTATGTTAGGTTCCCTTAAGAGTACCTGGTCTAAGAGCTTCTGGGCTAATTAATATCCACTTATCAGTGATTGCATTCCATGTGTATTCTTTTGTGATTGGGTTACCTCACTTAGGACAATATTTTCCATTTCCAACCATTTGCCTAAAAATTTCATGAATTCATTGTTTTTAATTGCTGAGTAGTATTTCAATGTATAAATACACCACATTTTCTGTATCCATTTTTCCATTGAGGGACAAGCTCTGAATACTCACGACATAAAATTAGCATATCTTCATGTTCATGGGAACATGAAGAAGGAAGGAGAAGGCCCTGATCCTGGAAAGGCTTGATCCAGCATTGTAGGGGAGTACCAGGACAGAGAAAAGGGAGAGGGTGATTGGAGAATGGGTGGAGAGAAGAGAGCTGATGGGACATATGGGGAGTAGAGAACTGGGAAAGGGGAAAGCATTTGGAATGTAAACAAAATATATAAAAAAGAAAAAAGAAAGAAAAAAAGAGTGCCTGGTCTCTGCGGCCAAAGATATCCCCGTCATCATGTCTTTGAGTTTGGAGCAAATCAAATACTCCAAACATTCTGTTCCCAACTTATTTGGCTGTGCATGTTCAGCGCACTATTACGGTATTATGTTTTCCATTTTGCATGGGTATAAATTAAAGCACAGAGAGGATTTGATTAGCTTGGGATCCCAGAGTGACTGGCAATGATGGGAACAAAGGCTGGCTACCTAGTCTCCTGGCCCAGCTCACTCAGTACCAAACCACAGGTATGTTGCTCTTTTGCTAAGGCCACATAGTATTCCTTGGAAAGGATGCCCATTAGCTTGGGAAGATGAAGGCACATGGGAAGTTTCAGAGGACCAGAGAGGCAGAATAAAAACCAGTGACTCTGGAAGGCCAGGTGAACATTCTGAATAAAGTTTAGAAACCACGTGGCTAGCTAGCACTTAACTTAATCTGAGGGTATTTATTTTGAATGTTGAGCCACTTCACGTTTATGGAAATAGCTATTTCTTCATGTACATGTCTTACTCTTAGTATAATTTTGGGAGATAGAGAGAGAGAAGGATGGAAAGAGAGAGATAGAGAGAGAGAGAGAATATATATTGTAAAAGTCACTACAAGCTTTTTACAGAGACCTTGAAAGGTAGTGCTGATCAAACTGGAATTGGAGATTTTCAATGGGCAGAAATCTGGCCTCCAGATACAGTTTAGAAGGATGTACCCAAGGGTCCACTGTAACTTCGATTCAATAGAGGTCTCTAGTTGGAAGATCCATACCTGAGTCTTTCTCAGAATGCATCACTTCTTAAACATGTGACTAGATTGGTCTACCCAGAGTTTTGTGACATCAACAGCCCTGAGGCACCAGAGTTCACAGACCATAGTTTCTTTCATAAAATAAATTGGTGAAAATTGTCACCATCTACACTTTTAATTTGCTAACTTCTTCATTGTCTTCTGCACTAAATGCAAGCTAGGAGGAGAAAGCAGCACCTTATTCAGAGGCTTATCACCAGCACTTTAGAGCAATGTCTGGAGCCTAGCAAGTAGAAAAGGTGCATACACAAATGAAGCAACCTTGGTGACATCACTGGGGGAAATCCTCTTCCACATGTGCACTGCACTGCCCCAAGAAATTGCCTAATCTTGAGCTTTGTAATGACTTCAGCACGTGCATTAGATAATTCCTAAAAAACTTCCATTGGCTTTCCAGAACACATCCGCAAGTCCTCTCAGTTCATTCAGGAGGACAGGCTCCGAGTTTGCATAACCAGTGTGGCTGGTGTCCTACTGAACCCTTCTTTTGCACATATGCATTAAGTGGGGGAGGGCAGGTGTCCTGGGTGTCCCAGAGCAGCTATATCTGAGCAGGCTATGCCTGCTGCCAGCAACAGGAGAGCTCTAATGAAAAGCAGAGGAAATTACAGTTGTTGGGTCTTGTGGTCACAAGGGCATGTGCTACATTTGCAAGGTCATCACAGGACCATTCAGGGTGTAGTTTGCACACATTCTGCTGCTGAAAGGGAGATTCTTTCTCCTACCACATCCGGCACATGGTTTGCCAGAGGAAGGGCACGAGATCAAGAGCCCGGATGAGCTGGCTTGGTGTTTGCAGGCCACATCTCTAGTAAACCAATGACTCCCTTCTGACTCCCATGAAAGCCACCAGAGTTTATTCATTACCAAGTGTGAACAGCCATCACACAGGCTCCACATTGCTTTCTCCTGCCTTGCCAAAAAGCACTTTTCAAAAAAAAAAAAAATAAAAAAAGAATCTAAAATAAAACTGTCAACGTTTGATAGGAGGGAAACATTTTATCCTCCTTCATAGATGCAGAGAAATACAAGATTTATTTTGCCTATTATAAATCTAGGAATTAAAAGCAAACAGGATACCATTATATAGAGCTACATTTAGGAAACCACACACAGTGTACTTAATATGTGGAGATCAGATAAAGAGCCAGGCAACTGCTATGAGCTGGCTGGGGGTATGTGTTCATGCCCACAACTAAGTGATCTGAGCTTCTCCGAAGCCCTTCGTGACATGAGTGAGACCGTATGTCTAACTTGTTTGGTTGCCCATGAGCAGACAAAGCAGAAGCTGACAGCTTGTGATCCAATTCTAGTTTATCTGCTTGTGCTCTGTGGCCCTGGAGAAGTTGTATAAGCTCTTAGAGCTTTAATTTCTTCATTCGAGCGGAAGTCTAAATTACCTCATAGGGTTGTTAAGAATATAAGTCGAGCATCATTTGAGCAAGCGTTTTTGTAGGTATTTGGTTGAATTTAGCTGCTCGATCTGGTAGCTCAGTCTGAGTTGAATGGGATCATTCCCCAGGACTGTATCATAAACCCTGCCCTTAGCCTTGTAGCTTAAGTCCTGGGACATCCTGACTATCAGTTTCAAACTTGATTCTTGACTTGTGAAGATTACTTCCTGTGAGATGTGTTTTCTTCTTCTCCTACAAATGCAAACACAGTCAAAACTCTTGCAATATTTTTAATTTGTTAAAGATCTTATTTCTATGTTTGTGTCTCTGAGTGTGCATGCACAGGTGAGTGAAGGTACACCGGGAACAGAAGAGGGGATCCGGTCTCATCCTGGGAGCTGGGAGCTGAGTCTTGGGAAGAGCAGCAAGTCTTCTTTATAGCTGGTGTCCTTTCCTGTAGTCTTTTAGACTGCATAAACTGAGTCAAGGTTCCATTGAAGTGAATAGTGATAGTCAACAAAATGATGAATGCCTTAGCCTATGAGAGCAAATCGCAATTATATACAGTATATATAGTTATATACAGTATCTCAGTCATTAGCTAAGGCGAAGGCTGAGACCTTGAGAATTTAGCCTAAAAGTACATTATCAAAGTAAAGGTTTAAAAATGTACTTGGTAAGTTAGATTCTAATTTAGTAAGAGAGTGGTAACTTGGCCTGAGACAACACAGGAGATTAAAAACAAATTCTTTAGGGACCTCTGTTTGATGCAATTATATTGGAACTTGAAGAAACAGAACTTTAACAGTTGGCTTTTGCTTGAACACTAGACTTTACTGTGTCTCCAGGGAGCGAGCGCGACCCTGGGCGCGGGTGTAAATCCATCACCTGAGCGCCAAGGGGCCGCGGCGAGGGCGCGCGGGCGGGTGGGGAGTGGGGCGGGCGGCGAGCGCGGCCCGGAGCGGCCGGGCGGGGAGGGAGCAGGCGGAGCGGAGAGCTGAGGCGGCCGAGGGGCGGGTCCAGGCGCTGCCGCTAAGAGGAGACCAAGAGGCGGGGCTGCACTTGACCACCAGCGCGCGGAGAAGGTAAGAAGTTTCCACCTCCTCTCCGCTTGTGGCTGCACTGGGTAGGGACAGAGCCGGCGGGACGCCCCGGGGTCGCGGCGGGCCGCGTTCTCCTCTAGCGCCGCTCCGCGAGGAGGCGGGCAGCCGGCGGCGCTCCCGAAATCCACCCCCACCCCTCAACTTGGCCCCAAGTTTTCCAGGCGGCTGCGCGCAGGCGGACCGGAGCGAGGGCTTCCCCGCGCCTTAGGTGAGCGGCGGGCAGTCGGGGACTCTGGGGACCCGGTGCCCTCGGGGAGGGCGCGGGACGCGGGGACCCGGGATACACGGAGCTGCCGGATCCCGCGGCAGCTTTCCCAACTTACCGGCCTGTTCAGAGCCCCGAGCGGCGGCTGGGCACGGGGCCCGGGCGCGGCCCGCGTGGGGACCGCAGCGATGCGGTGGGAGAGGAGAGGGAGCTATTCCTTTTTGTTGTTCCTGGGAATATTTCCTAGATTAAGGCAGTCCAAAGTAGGTGATGAAGCTAGCGGTTTCCCTTACTTTAAATTTAGAGTTAAGCCTCAGGGCTATTTTAAATATTTTGTAAATGTTTGAAAGTGGCTTCAGCAAGGATGAAGAGTTTGTTTTAGCAATGCTTGCACTCACTTGCTTGGCCTGACCTGCCAGGGTAATAGTGGCTTTTATGGCTATTGTAAGATATGTGAATGATTATGTTACTTACGTCTCATAATTTTTACACACTGCAAAATCGTGAAAAATGTTTTAACAGGGATTTGTATGTTTTATAAATCTGGTTTTAAAATGGAGCATGTGAATCTCCTTGTGCTCCTGCTTTGCTGTGGCTGCCATAGCACAGTGTGGCTATCACCTGGTTTTTATACATGTGTTTTCATGCTTGCTGTAATATGGAGGAGAAGAGGAATGATTTTACAAGTCACTTTCACATAATAATAAAGACAAATACTTGGATATGTAGAGTGGAAAAGATTTCATTTTAAACATCATAATGAACTCTCAGAGCTGGAAGAGAGCTCAGTTGGTAGAGCGCCTCCCACAGGAGCATGAAGACTTGACCTTGCTCCCCAACAAATATAATGGGCCAGCCAGCATGGCACCTTTCACTGCTGTTCTCAGGGCTGGGAAGGCAGTGACAGGCAGGTCCCTGGGGTTCACTAGCCACCCAGCTCAGCCTCATTGTTGAGGAGAAGGCAGGGAATCACCATGAATGCCATTGGTTCTGGTGGCTAATCTTGACCCACTCAGTGTTTGGGGATGTCTGCCTTGGAAAGCAGAGTTTTAAGTGAGCATACAGTATAATGGTTTAGTTTTAACTGCTTTATTGTGAGATACCTCACATACCACCATGTAATCACCATTTAAAATGTACATTAATAATACCCCATTATATGGATACATAGTTTCTTTTAGCATCATCAATTTATGGATTTTTTACTATTATGCATAATGCTGCTGAGAACTTTCTTTGGGAGAGGGTCAGATGTTTTTATTTCTCTTGGATGTATACCTCTAAGAAGAATTGTTGGATCATGTGGCCTTCGTTTTGTCCATTTGAGTTGTCTCCAGAAAAACAAAACAAAACCAAAAACCAAAAAAACCTCTTGTGGTCTTAAAAAATACATATGTGGTAAAAGTTAGGACTATGTGTCCCGTGTTGTATGTTGGCTCTCTCTTTTACCATGTGGGTTTCAGGGGTTGAACTCAGGATTTCAAGCCTGGTGGCAAATACCTTTACCTGCTGAGGCATTCACTTCCCCTAGATTGTCTTTTTATAGTTGAGGTATAAAAGCTGTTGATACGGTGTGGTTACAATCCTCTATCTGATTCAAGATTTGCAAATACTTTCTCCCATTCAGTGAGTTGTCTTTTTATATTTTTGATGCCCTTTGAAACAATTTAAAAATTTTTGAAAGAAGTTTAAGAATGTTTTTTTCCAGACAAGATGTTATTACATGTTAAATGTTAACTCAATACTAGTGACAGTGAGCAACAGTGGCCCTCAGAAACATTCCTAACACTGTCTATCATTTTAATTTTGATGAAGTCCAACTTACATAATATTTTCCTTGTTCTCAGTTTTGGAATGTTGTCAAAAATAAAGCAAAACCAACCAACCATTCTTTCCCTCCTTCTTTCCGTCCTTCTGGATAACACTATGACATAGGGTTGCTAGGTCATACCATGTGGTAGTCTGCCTTTTGTAGTTTGAGAAATTGCCTTTTTGGGGGTGGGGTTAATAACATTTGTACCATTTTATGCTCTTCCAAGAGTGTCTATGTGTTGGATTTTGTGTGTCCATGTTGTCACCAATGCCTGCTGTTATTTTATGATAAATATGGTGATAACAACTGTGAGGTGACATATCTCTTCTGTGGTTTTGTTGTCTCTACTGGCCTTGAAATCTAGGGATGGAATGATGCTCCTTTTTAGCCTCCCACCTACCAGTACTGATATCAGATCTAGGACCTCAGCCTTTGAGATAATCACTCTACCACGGAGCTGTGTGTCCAGCTCCTTTTGTGTTTTATTTCAAGACAAAGTCTTACGAAGTTGCGTAGGCTGGCTTTAGACCCATGGATTTCCCATCCTTCTGCCTCAGTCTCTCTAGTAGCTGTTATGGACTTGAGCCAGCTGTAGCTTCCATTTATCCTCTGGCCTCAACTCTCTTGGGTTGGGTGTGATAGGTAGACATAGGACCCTTTTTGATATTTTGTCCGTTTTAAGATTGGATTACATAGGTTTTGCTAGTTTTTGAGTTTTAGGAGTTCTTTATATATTTTGGATATTACTGTCATATCAGAAATTTAAATGTTTTCCTCTCATTCTGTGAGTTATCTTTCCTTCTGCTCGTTGCTTCTTTTGCCTTGGCCGTGGAGGAGCTTTTAAGTTTTCTGTAGCTGCATGTGTCTGGCCTTGCTTTCTTTGCCTTCAGTGGTTTACATTTAAAGCTTAGACTTATCTGATCCCTAAAAGAGTAAAGGCTAAGTTAAGAAAGAACATTCTGTTGTTTAGGGGAGGGGAAAAAATCAGCTAACAACTCTTGGTGGAACTCCAGGGGACAAGAAATATGTCATTCAATAGCCAGAAGATGATAGGTGCTGGTTCCCTGTGAAACAGCTTGGGTTTACTTTGATGTTCCTTAATTATCATTGAGTTTAAAAGCAATCTAGGTGTTCTGTATGATAACAGACACACTTCATGCCCTGGAGGGTGGAATTAAGTACCTAGAAATAATTGTTTTTGGTTTTATAAATACCTCAAAAGGAAAGGAAGAAAAAACATTATTGAGAAAATTTGTCCTCTAGACATTCCATCATGAACAAAACATCACCAACAGAGATAAAACTGAAAATTGTTTTATGATATCCAAACTGAAAATAACCGGCTCAGTTAAGTTTTAAGTAAATACTGTGTTCAAATCTGGCATGATGTGTTTGCAAACAGCTCGCTCTCCAGTCTACCAGGTATATTTTTCAAAGCTTCCCTCCACCGAATTAGAGAAGCCTTCAAACAGGAAAAAGTTAACTTAATTTAGAGGCAGCGATGTTAGATCACACTTGAATTTAAAGGAATATGTTAAAGAAAAAGGTCTAATTTTCTTTTCATTCATGCTAATAAAACCTATATTCATTTCTATTTAAATAATGGCTTTTCTAGTATTCTGATGTACCCTTTTTATATAATTGCTTTGTCTGCTTTTGGCTTTGTGCCAGTTATTTTAGACAAAGTTTCATTATTATTTGGCATCAGCTATTAATTAGGTGGCCAAGTGGTCACATTTATATTTGGAGAGAATGTGGGGTTTTCCCCTCACAAGTGTTTACACATGAAAACAGTAATTAGCCAATTTAAAGTGATACCTCATGACATAATCTGAGGATTGTAACTTTATTCCCTGTGGATATTCTGTAAGGAATTTAAAATCATTTATAAAATTGGTATGATAAAAAATTTTATATCTATCAGATACATGATCTTTGCTTATATATATACACACACACACACACATATATATATATATATATTTTTTTTTTCTTTTTCTCTTTTCCTGAGGATTGGACTGAGGCCTCTCATGTGAGAGATAAGTACTCTATACTGACCCACATTAAATTTTATAACTTGTTTATATTGTACAAGCAATGTTACATTTCTGTTCTTAGTATGTCTTGTCATGTCTATATTGGATTAAGAAAGTCACCTGTAATTATGGATTGATACCGTATTCGAGGACATAAAGAGTGTCACTAACTAGAATGTAAATCATGCAAAGAAAGCCCTCAGTTCCCTGCCCCAAGGCTTCTGATCTCTTTTACAAGGTAATTAGCAGATTAGTGAAGTGCACTCTATCAACACCTGCCATGTTTGCATCCAGAAATAGTAGGAAAGTTAAAGATTTCCTCTCTTTCAAAATGGTTGGAATAAAACATCAGATTTCTTTGGAAACAGTCTCATTCCAGAGCTTATTAGCTCCAAATAAAATTAACAGTGGACTTTGTTTTTAATCTCATAAATTCTGCCAGGTCTCAAGCCAAATTTAAATGTCATCAGTTTACTTACAATAGTGTCTAGTGCATGAGTTAAATTCATTACTCAGTGCACTTCTTAAACAGCCTTCCTGCCTTTAAGAGATGAGGTATGCATCCTTATTTCTTAGGTGGTTGCTACCTGACTCTAAACAAAAGGGACAGCAAATCCATACCCCTAGTCTACCCTTGTTGTAGCCAGTGATTGCCACTTGTTTTCTGGTGTCCCCTTAGTGGCTTCAATGGACTGTTGGGGGTGATGAGTCTCCTGATGCTTTAATCCCAGAGCTCTGGAGGCAGAGGCAGTGGCTCTCTGTGAGTCTGAGTCCAGCCTGGTCAGGAGAGGAAGTTCCAGGACAGCCAAGACTAAACTTGTTTGTCTGGAGAAACAAAGGAAAAGAAAATTATAGGAAAGACTTGGAGCTGTTTATTGGTCATTGATCACAGTAGCACTTGTGATCCCAAAGAGCAACCACACAATGACACAATGACAGGGAGTTTGTGTGAGTGTGTACAAATGTGTGGCAGGAGTGTCCATGAGAAGTTGGGAGATGTTCCTGTGATCCCAGCTCCCTGAAGATAGAGGTGGGAAGAGTGCCTGGGAGTTAGGTAAGAGAAAGAGAAATAGAGATCGGATGGACAAATACAGGTATATTTATTTATGACATAGATCAATAATGAGTGGGTCACCAAATGTTTTAGTACTATTATGAAATTATATTTCTGAAGTACTGATATGACAGTATCATAAATCTTTGTTTTTCATGCTTTGTACTAAACCCAGTATGGCATGGGACAAGCATTCCGTTATTCAGATTTTAAGAGCCATCAGATGAATGTCTGTGTGCTATATGTAGAATAACTCACTGGGGGTTTTACATGAGACCTTAGGCTGGTGGTTTTCAACCTGAGGTTCACGACCCCTTTGGGGAGTCAAACAGCGCTTTCACAGGGGTTGCATGTCAGAAATCTGCATATCTGGTATGTATATTACAGCTCATAGCAAGGAAAAATGGACTGGAGCATGAAGGATCTGATGGAAGGAGGATGGAGGGTACTGGGAGAGACAACTGGAATTGGGTGGCATTTCAAAGGTGAGGTAGAAACCTAGTGCAGTAGAAACTCTAAGGAACCTACAAGGATGACCCTGGCTAAGACTCCTAGGGGTACAGAGCTTGAGTGAGCTGTCTTCTGTAACCAGGCAAAACTTCCAGTGGTGGGAGTGGGACATCAACCCAGCCACAAAGTTTCAGTATATGATTTATCCTACCTGTAAGGTGGCACTGAACTTGTGGGTGTGGCCAGCCAATCAGTCTCCATCTTGAGACTCATGCTATAAGAGGAAGCCCACCCCTGACACTGCCTGGAGGACCAAGAGCAGAGACTGGATAGTCCAGAGTCCCAGGATAGAACCAAACATGAGCAGTCAATGAAATGATTCTGCTATACTCATAGACCAGAACCTAAAGCCTAGCATAAGCATCATCAGAAAGTCTTCATCCAGCAACTGATGGGCTCAGATGCCGAAGCCCACAGCCAAATATTAGACTGCATTCAGGGGATTCTGAGGAAGATGGGGGTCATAGGAGCCAGAAGAGGGGTCAAGAACACAAGAAAAACCAGAGTCAACAACCAGGGTTCATCAGGTGCTCAGGGAGACTGAAGTGGCAATCAGGGAGCCTTCAGGGGTCTGACCTAGGCTCTATGCATGTATGCTATGGTTTGTATAGGTTGATCTTCTTGTGGGAAATTGTCTTTGACTCTTTTACCTGCTTTTGGGACCATTTTTCTTCTACTCGGTTGGCTTGTCCAGCCTAAAAATGAAGGGAGGTAACTAGTCTTTCTGCAACTTACTGTGCTGTGTTAATATCCCTGGGAGGCCTGTAGAGGAGGAATGGATCTAGGGGAGAAGGAAGGTTCAGGGAGAGACTTGGAGGAGAGGAGGGAAGGGAAACCAAGTTAGGGATATAATTGTATGAAAGAATAAAAAAAATACAAATTTACAGTAGCAAAATTTTTTATAACGTAGGAATGAAAATAATTTTATAGTTGGGGGTCACCACAATAAGAGGTGCTATATTAAAAGGTCACAGCATTAGAAGGTTGAAAACCACTGCCTTTAGACAGTCCTGTACTGACTGATTAAAACAGAAAAGCTCTTAAACTTTGTGAGGTTTTTATGTGTTAAGTTCTACATCCTGCCCAGGTGTGTGAGTTCTAATTGCTTTGTTTTGCAAAGTAGAACTCAGCATTCAGACATTTTTAGTCTTGTTTTGTTTTGATGGAGTGGGGTGGGGGCTGGGTGGGTCAGGGTTGGGTGGGGTGAGGGGTTGTGGTGTCTTAGGTTGGCTACAAAGTTGCTATGTAGCCAAGGCTGGTTTCGTTTCCTGGTCCTTATTGTCTGGCCAGTGCTGTTACTGCAGTGTGAACACCCACTCCAAGCTACATTTCCTTTTTTATTTTAGAAGGTAAAATTTATCAAACTTTTGAGGTTTTATGATATAAAAAATTAGGTGCTCAAGGTCTTATGTGTGAAGTAGAAGCAATAACCCTAAAATTAAGCAGTACAAAATGCAGTACAGGATAAATACCATTAAAGAATAACCACAGAGTGAAAACAAGTATTTTGTCTTCTATGCTACATCTAGAAACATCATTTTTTTTCAATGTTCTTTTCAAAGCAACCTTTCCTTTAGTGGCTTATCGTTCTTTTTTTTCCCATTGACTGAGAGGTGGGAGTAACAGAAGCACACATGTGTGCATACACATGCACACACACACACACACACACCCTTATATATGGTTATGTGGGAGTAAGATGCATCCATACCTGTGGATGGGAGGGGTAAGAGTAGCATGCACATGTGTGTGTGTGTGTGTGTGTGTGTGTGTGTGTGTGCACAAGCACAGGCTTGGGAACACGTGCAACACAGTATATATCCTATGAGGGCACACATCTCTGTGCCCTGTAGATAGAATTGACGTGTCTTTGCAGCCTCATTTAGGTCGGTATCAAATTATCCGGATGTTTCTCATTACTTTGTGCTTTGGAATATGATCAGAGGACATTACAGATGGACATGGGAGTCTTGAGTACTTCCTCTCAGATAGGGAGAGTTCTAATTGTATTGATTCTAGGGCAACTCTGGCCCCTCTCCTAGGCTGAGCACTTAGGTAAAGAACCCCAACAGCTTTTACCCCTCTTACTTTTTTTCTGCTTCCCCTTTCCATATAGTTTAGCATATTCCTTATCTTTATATGTTTCAATGTTCTCAAGCAGGGGTCCTGGGAGCACCTTACTGAAGGGGCTGTGCCTGGTCCAGTTTTTGACGGGTTTTATGAGAATAGCAGTGCTCACTTTCCTCTTTGGCATTTCTTGGGGCATATTCCATGCTGCTTCCCTGTGTGCAGCACTGTGTTAGTGTGGGGTAGGTGACCATGGAGACAGGCCAGAGGCCAAGACTGTGGCCTGTAGGACGAAGGAGCCACATCATTTAAAGAAAGGGCTTGGGTCTAGTTACAAAGTACTGGAGAAAGCCATCTCCTGCTTTTGGTATTGGTGTGTTCCTCTTTTCTTTTCTGCTTCTCTTTTCTCTTAAGTTTGGGCCAATATTAGATACTTAGTAAAGATTCATAATAGTATTGCATACTATGTGATATCAGACTTCCAATGCATTGTTTTATGATGAATAAGAGATGAAAAAGTGAAAGCCATCTCTGTCATTTGACACCAGCACTGACTTTTTTGAGATACTTATTTTGAGCTTTCAGCTCTTTGTCCCTTCATGAACACTTTATGGAGACAGACAGACTTGTTATGAGAAGAGAAGGTATAAAGATAAGAAGACCCTCAACATCCACTTGATAGCACCTGTGAGACAGAAGCCGGTGGAGTCACCGGTGCTCACCACTTTCCTATGCACAGTTTTAGTCTCAGTTTTCAGTAGTGTGCAAGTTTAAGAGTACTCGCTCTAAAGTGAGACATTTTTATTTGTTTAAAAATTTAAAATTCTCACATTTAAAATTTTACATTTGGATATTTGTGTTCTAAATAGAAGATTAAGTGGAGGTAGGTGGAGGGGAGAATGAAGAAATTACAGAGGTGATGTGGAGCAATAATGGAAATATTAGTAGAAAGATGTGTTGACGAGCTGAGATCTAGCCTGCTCAGAGAGCCCCGTGCTTAGGTGCTATAGGCCTTGGAATCAGTTGATTGATTGATCCTTATCCAGACCCAACCCCAGCTACATGATCTTTTCCAGCACCTATTTCTCAGGAATCACCCCTCCTGCCCATCTTCCTCTTCTGTCCTCTGAATTTTATTGGGCAAGTCTCATCAGGTAGACCTGCACCCCCTGTCACTCACAGCTTTTGATGCCACCATCTTGCCCTAAGATACATCATGTGCAATGCACAAGTCTTATGTTTGTTGAGTGCAACATTTAAGAATTCTATCACGAAGCACCCACTCCTGAGTCTTTCTTCTTCAGCTTCATGAAGTCTGTGAATTATATCTTAGGTATTCTAAACTATTGGGCTAATATCCACTTATCAGTGAGAGCATACCATGTGTGTTCTTTTGTGATTGGGTTACCTCACAATGATATTTTCTAGTTCCATCCATTTGCCTAAGAATTTCATGAATTCATTGTTTTTAATAGCTGAGTAGTACGCCATTGTATAAATGTACCACATTCTCTGTATCCATTCCTCTGTTGAAGGACATCTGGGTTCTTTCCAGTTTCTGGCTATCATAAATAAGGCTGCTATGAACATAGTGGAGTATGTGTCATTATTACATGTTGGAGCATCTTCTGGGTATATGCTGGAGTGGTCCTCAGATAATACTATGTCTAGTTTTCTAAGGAACTGACAAACTGATTTCCAGAGTGGTTGTACCAGCTTGAAATCCCACTAACAAAAGAGGAATGTTCCTCTTTCTCCACATCCTCACCAGCATCTGCTGTCACCTGAGTTTTTGATTGTAGCCCTTCTGACTGGTGTGAGGTGAAATCTCAGGGTTGTTTTGATTTGCATTTCCCTGATGATTAAGGATGTTGAACATTTTTTTAGGTGCTTCTTGGCTGTTTGATATTTCTCAGTTGAGAGCCCTGTTTAGCTTTGTACCCCATTTTTAAAAGGTTTATTTTTAATGTTTGGAGTCTAATTTCTTGAGTTCTTTGCATATATTGGATATTAGCCCTCTATTAGATGTAGGATTGGTAAAGATCTTTTCCCAATCTATTGGTTTCTGCTTTGTCCTATTGACAGTGTCCTTTACCCTACGGAAGCTTTGTAATAGTATAAGGTTCCATTTGTCAATTCTTGATCTTAGAGCATAAGCCATTGGTATTCTGCTCAGGAACTTTTCCCCTGTGCCCATGTGTTCAAGATTCATCCCCACTTTCTTCTCTACATGCTTCAGTGTGTCTGGTTTCATGTGTAGATCCTTGATCCACTTGGACTTGAGCTTTGTACAAGGAGATAAGAAAGGATCAATTTGTATTCTTCTACGTGCTGTTCAACCTCCAGTTGAACCAGCGCCATTTGTTAAAAATGCTGTCTTCCCCCCCCCCACTGGATGGTTTTAGCTCTTTTGTCAAATATAAGTGACCATAGGTGTGTGGGTTCATTTTTGGGTCTTCAATTCTATTCCATTCATCTTCTTGCTTGTCTCTTTACCTATACCATGCAGTTTTTTTTATCACTATTGCTCTATAATATAGCTTGAGGTCATGGACCATGATTTCCCCAGAAGTTCTCTTATTGTTGAGAATAGTTTTTGCCATCCTGAGTTTTTTGTTATTCCAAATGAATTTGAGAATTGCTCTTTCTAACTCTATGAAAAACTGAGTTGGAATTTTGATGGGGGTTGCATTGAATCTGTAGATTGCTTTTGGCAAGATGGCCATTTTTACTATATTAATCCTACCAATCTATGAGCATGGGAGATCTTTCCATCTTCTGAGATCTTTTTTATTATTTTCCCCATAATTTTGAATAGCTTAGACTTTTAAATAAACTTAGTTAGTTTTATTGTTCCTATGATTGAAATTTCTAGAAACAATTTTATTTGGATATAATACACATACAGTTTAATGTTGTAACGCTCTGCAATTACAATTATAATTTTGAAGATACAGGAATAGATGATATATATAATGTCTGGAAGTATGGTTATGCACTGACTTTAACCTCTTAAGTGAGATAAGATTGTATAATATAGGCTTGAGTGGTAGAGAGCTTACCTAACATGTGCAAAATGTGGGTTTGATGCCCTCCCCCCAACAACAACAAAAAATATATTTCTAGTATTCAGGAGGCAGAGGAAGGAGGATCAGGAGTACAAGGACATCATGAGTTCAAGACAAGTCTGTGCACATGAGATCAAGACCAGACTGCACATGAAATCCTGTCTCAAAATGCAAAAAACATAACCTTTGAAGAACTTTAATTAGGTATTTCGTGAGATCTACACACCTGAATGATCTATTAAGGTAATTAATGTATTACTAAATATCTAGGGAAAATCAAAAAGCACAAATAAGCAGAAATATACACAATTCTTGATAAATTAGTTATCATGGAAGATCATGTAGTAATGGTGCCATAGCTATAAATGCCTGCCTTAGAGCTATTCATTTGAAATTGGTTTTAGACACCCATGTCTAATTCTTGTAATGCTATCAAGATTTCTGTGACCTAAGTTTTGGCTTTCTGAATCATTGGATAACATGATGCATCTCGTTGGTGATAAAATAATATAATTCCATTTTTGATCAGAAAAGTCAAAATTAAGTTTTTGAATTCAATTAATAAGTTGACTCCAAAAATAGTTATAAATGGTGAGTTAGACATTTGAGCAAGTGTAATGTTGGAAGTATCCTGCAGAGACAGCACTGATGTTGGTTTCTTTCCCCTACAATGTTTAGTACTTTAAATACATTTGAAAAAAAGAAAACAGAGCTGTGTAAGAATTGATGTGAAGTTTTATGCAGATAAAGATTAACATACATGCCTGTTGTAGCATCTTTCTGTTGACCAACTTGTTGTTTTATAGACTTAAATAACCAACTCCATTTGCCAAACCACTGATAGTTCTCCTTTAAGATAGATTTTATGAATTCAGAGTAAAAATACTATTCTCCATTGCCTGTGAAAGCTTCTGAAGAGACTACAGGGACAGAGTCTTGCTGAGAATGTGAGGCTGGTTTCTAGCTCAGTCCTGCTTCGCTCTCCCAAGGGTTGCCATTGTGGGCATATGTGACCACACATAGCTATGAAAAGTTTTAAGCGGAATGTGAGATGGCAGGGGTACCCTGTGACATTAAACAGCTTTATAGAGAGCTTTTAGTCTCAAAAGGAAAAGCTGATGTATTAACCTACATTGTATATTTTCTCTTGGTTGAGCAAATCTATGTGCTGTGCATAAACAAATACTCGTGACATTAGAAAGGTAAAATCTGGGGAAGCCGAAATTTGTTCAAGTATTTCTGGGGCTGACATTCATACTGATACTCATGTCAAAATAAAAGGCAGTTATTAAACAGTTTCTATTGTGTGGACTGTATGTGGACTGTATGTGTGTGTTTGAGTACATGCGCATGCATGTAGGTACCCATGCCTGTTCTGTGTATATGGAGACCAGAAGGTAGCATCCAGTCTTCCTCTGTTGCTTTTCTTTGGGAGCTGGGGTCTTTTGCTGAACTTGGAACTCACAAAGGCTAACCAGCAAAAACTAGCCTATCTCTGCCTCTACCTCTCAGTATTTGGATTATAGATGTGTATTGCCATGTTTTATGTGGGTATGGAGGTCCTAAATTCAGGTGCTCATGTTTGCATACCAAGCACTTTACCCTGAGTCATTTCTCCAGTCCCTTGATTTTTAAAGTTAACTTATTATTATGCATACATATACATACATATCATGTATATCTGATTCTTTTGTAGCTCCTGTAAATTATGTTTTGATAAACCCATTTATTTTTATGACTTCTTGGGTATCAATTAAGAAAAGAATTATTGTTGGATGTGGTGGTTTGTTTTTGTAATCTGAGCATTCTGGAGCTGAGGCAGGAGGATTATCAGTATTTTGAAGTCATTCTGGACTCCAGAGTGGGTTCTGGGACAGATTGGACCAGAGTGAGACATTGCCTCAAAAAGAAAAGCATTTTTTATTAATTAGGGCGATTTTGGCTAAATTACACTGTTAAAATTTCTTCTGCTTCATCCTACTACCTTTCTTAATAGTAGAAAATACTAATTTTGCATGGAATCTGTAGATCTTAGAATTATTTTATTGTTATACAATAGAAAAACAATGTTCAGAATTCATACTTGGGAGTCACATTCTTCCCAGAAAATGGGTAGATTTTTAGGGTTGGGGTGGGGTAGCAGTTGAATCATTTCTTTCACTCCAGCTTTATCTGTAATATTGGAACTTTTGGATCTGTAAAAATTCTGAGGTGCTCGCTCATGTTGGAAGTAAACATTAGTACTTTTCTTTTCTTGTTAGCTGTAACCTACTACACATTTTCTTTTGGCCAAATCTCAGTCTTTTGTAAAACTTACATAACAGGCTTCTTACATAGTTCTGTGATGGAAGAGAGGGCTCTCTGCAGGCCTTATTTTAAGATGGTAGGCTCTGCTGGACCAAAACCTGAGGGCGTAATTAACAGTGTCTGTGGAGGGACCACGTGCACTGACTTCATGGGCCATTTGGCCTACTAGATGGGATTTAGGTCCTCATTCATTGTCGTGTGCTGTATTCCTGTGGGAGTTTTTACAGACCAATTTAGAAATTCTGTCTTGGACATGCTTGTGACTAGAGCAGTAAATGTTTGTTATGTGCACAAGCATGTATGAAAATATGTGATCCTTGTCTATGCCTGCGGAAAGAGAACTTTACCAGTTCTAAGTCTCTGAACTGCAGTCCCGTAGAAATTAAAGTCTTAAGAGTGGGAGCAGTGGTGAATTTGGAATTACTGGACAGCTAGCTGATTAAAGAAATAAAAACTTTACTGGTTAAATCAGTTTCTCTCAGAATTCTACCTAACAAATCCTTCCCTTAAAAAGAAATGTTTCTGTTTCTTTAAGCTCCTTCACAAGTGGAACTCTGAATTCCACTTCCTAACATTCTTGAGTAAATCTGATTTGTAAAGGCATATGGACACTTTATAGACTTGGCAGACTAAAAATATTTAGTCATAAGCCAACAAATCAAACCCAGATATACTGACTTATGTAAATGCCAATCATATTATATATCAATGGTTGGTAAATTAGCATGTTATTAAGTGCACAAAAACTCACACTTCAATTTTAAGATATTGTGAGAAGTTGGTAACCCATAAGTATATGCTTTTTTAAAGTAGTGAAATAACTTTTTGATTAAAAACTCCTACCACCACTGCAGAGTTTTCACACGTTCACTGTTGTTTCTTGGTGCCACCAGCTCTGCAGTTGTGACAGGGGAGGACAAAGCCATTTATTTTGTTTCTTTTGCCGTTTGTTTTTAAATCATTCACTCAGAAATAACTAACTGCTATATTGTTTAGGATCTCCCCTTACACCAGTGGTTCTCAAGCTTCCTAATGCTGCGACCGTTACATTTTCTCATAAAATACATTTTCTCATAAAATAATTTTACTTGATACTTCATAACTGTAATTTTGCTATTGTGATGAATTGTAGCAGTATCTCTTTGTAAATATCTCTATTTTCTGCTGGTTTCTTTGAGGTTATGACACACAGATTGTGAATCACTGGCTTATACACACAGTTATTTTTTGTCCTGAACTTAATGTAGCACAGAATTTTTTTTAATTTGAACATTTTTATTTTGCAATTAAAGAAATACATTTCTGTACAAATAAATTTTTCTTTAGTTGCTTACATTTGGATATTCTTACATAATGCAAGTTTTAAAAATAATGACATCTTATTTGCATACAGAAAACCAGTTGTTAAAGATTGATGAATAGTACATAGACTTTAGAGTTTCTAAGTAAAACACATTTGGTTGTGTTGAAGAGATGGCACAGATGTTAAGAGCACTGATTGCTCTTCTAGAGGTCTTAAGTTCAGTTCCCAGTAACCACATGGTGGCTTACAATCATGGATATGATTCTATGATTCCCTCTTCTGATGTGCATGAAGACAGAGTACATGTGTGTGTGTGTGTATGTGTGTGTGTGTATGTGTGTGTAAATCTTCATTAAAACATTTATTTAATAGAGTTTTATTTCTGAAAGGGTCATGTAAATGTGTATAATAGTGAAGAGATTTATGTTTTTAAGTGATACCTCAGTACTGTTACTTTTGGCTTTACAATAAAGGGAATGATACCTTTGGAGCTAACAAAGATCTGAATTTGAATATTAATTCTACTACTGAAGAAAGGTAGTCTTGAGGGCATTGTTTTATCTGTTTTTACATGTGGCTTGAAAAATATAACAGAATTTACCCTACAACTTTAATATTATATGTCCACACTGTTATGCCTTGAGAAAATTAACTTTAATTTTGAAATGAGTTTACACCCATAAGAAAGTTGAAAATGGTACAAGACTTCCTAAATGTCCTTCACTTGGATTATGAATGGAATTAGTTATCATCCATATATAATCACACGCCATAAATTGGGTCATCTTAAAGTACAGCATCACCAATACTATTTAATTCTGGTATGTTCCCCACCCCCATTACACCCTCCTTAACTCCTGTTCAGACTTTGATATCTTTCGCTTTTTGATCAGTATTTCTTCTTTCTATAAAACAGGCAAAAAGTATTTATGCTTGAGTATTTTGAGATAATGTACATGAAAATGAATATGGCATTTGCCTGATACAAGAGATAAGGATCCATTAGTTTCTTGTCTTTATCCTGGGTACAGAAATATCAGACTTACAGGAGTTATTCTGAGGGATGTGATACCAGTTTGTTTTAGTAATAAATTTTGTACTAGTTTAGCAGGCACAAAATATATGAGAATTTAAAAAAAACAAACAAAACAAAACAACCCAAATCAACCAGCATAGGTTAATATGTTAAAATAATAAACAGGAAGTCAAACACAGCAAGCATGTGTATGTGTGCACATATACACTGGTCTATTAAATATGTTGTAAATACATGCTTTTCTGCATTCTTTACCTAATTAGAAAAGGCAAAACATTTTTTAATGCTCTTGTCTGGAGTTATGGCTACCTTCATCTTACTGTGTCAGAGCAACACACAAAATAGTAAATGAGGAGTTGGAGCAATTGGGACTAGAAAACATTGTCCACAGTCCAGTGGTCCGTGTCACTGTTCCTCTGCTTCCAGGATATAGTGCATAATCAGGAGAGGCAAGCCAAGCCAAATCCTCTTAGAACACCATGTCTGGGGAGGTTACAGGGTCCCCAAGGTTTGTTCCTTCTTATCATTGTAACACTCTCACTGTGACAAGGAGATCTGGGAAGTCACCTGAGGATGTGATGAAAACCACATTCCTATCACTTTTCTTTCCTCTTCTGAACATTTAATGGATAGGGAATGTGTTTAGTTTTCATACATATATTTAATTACATAGTCTATATATACTCATATATAAAACAAGTCAAAAAATTAAATCATAAAACAGAATAACTAAGTGAAAGAACCTGTATCTGTTTTCATGTGCTTGAGGTTACATGCAAGAATAGTATTTCCTGACTAGTCATCCAAAGCTCTTGCTAGGAAACGGGCTTGCTTTGTGTTTACGAGGGAACGTTGTAGCAGAAATCAGAACCTTTGTAGCCTGTAGCCCATTTTAGAGACATGTCAGGTTAGGAAAAAATTTTGCTTGTCTCTCCTGGATTCTTGGAGACAGGGACTCACAGACTGGCTCGGAATTGGGGACATTGCCACCCTGAGCTCCTGAGTGCTGGAGTGACAGGCCTTTACCACCATGCCTGCCTATCAAGTTAAGTGTTTCAGAAACCCGAGGATAATGATTTTTCACCTTGTTTTTCTGATGATAATCATGAGAGAAAAGGTTTTTAAAAATCTGTTTTGAAATAATATTTTGTTATGTAACGAAAAGAAATACCAGGATATATTGCTCAATATTTGTTAGCTTTGGCTAGCTTTGTTCTATAAATTAATAGTATATTAAAACTACTTCCTGAGAATATTTCATTTTTTATTTGTTCTTAAGGTTTCCAGAAATTTTCGTTAATCCTGTATTTTGATTCCAACCAGAATTTTTTTAACAAAAAAAGTAAATAAATTTTGTTTTAATCTGTGCAGCTGTATTTCACTTTGCAGTCATGAGAAATATCTATTTTATTAAGTCCTATGAGGAATATGTGTCACATACATTTAAGAAAAAACTATTTGGTGTTTTGATTATTATGTGACGGGAAGTATTTCTGTTCTGGTCCAGTCTGTTTGGAGTTCTGTAGGCTTCTTGTATATTCATGGGCATCTCTCTCTTTAGGTTAGGGAAGTTTTCTTCCATAATTTTATTGAAGATATTTGCTGGCCCTTTAAGTTGTAAATCTTCACTCAGTCATCAAACCCTGACTCATTGAGGATGCTACAAAGTACTTCTAACAAGAGCCTGGTATGGCTGTCTTCTGAGAGGCTCTGCCAGAGCCTGACAAATAGAGGTGGGTGCTCACAGTCAACCATTGGACTAAGTGCAGAGTCCCTGATGGAGGAGTCAGAAAAGGAACTGAAGGAGCTGAGGGGCTGAAGGAGCTGAAGGGCAGCCCAATGGAGGGAGCAACAGTGTCAACTGGCCAGACCCCGGGAGCTCCCAGGACTGGACCACCAACCAGAGTACTCATGAAGGGACCCATGTCTCTGGCCACATATGTGGCAGAAGATGGTCTTGTTGGACATCAGTGGGATGAGCAGCCATTGGGCTTGAGGTGGTTCAATGCCTTTGTATAGGGGAATGCCAGGGCAGAAAGACAGAAGAGGATGAATGGTTGGGGGAGCACTCTCATAGAGGCTTGGAGAGAGGGGGTGGGATAGGGGGTTCCGGAGGAGAGACCTGAAAAAGGGGTAATGTTTGAAATGCAAATAAAGACATTATCTAATTAAAGAAAAAAAAAGAAAAAACTATTTAAGATGAAAAATTCCAAAAATGACTTTCCCCTGGTGTGAAGTAAAACAAAACCCCCAACACATCTCTGTCTGTGGTAATGACATTGAGGTGACAAACTGCAGGCAGGTGAGGTTCCTGGGGGTGATCTCACACCTGCACCATGATCTTGGGAAACAGCTGGACTTGGAACTGCCTGCTGGCCTTGCTTTCTGTTTGATGCAAGACCAGCTCTCAGGCTGAGGCCCTTGCATTTATACAGAAGATCCCAGGTCTTTGAAAATAGACAGATGGGACTGTGGTGGGCAGTGTTCCCTGGTTTTATGTAGCTTTTCTTTCAGATGGAGCAATGAAGACACCTTAGTGCTGTCCCTGCCAGGCTCCAAGCCCACATCTCTCACAGCTACCCAGAGTTTGGTCTGCCAGGCAGGTGTGACTCAGGAAGCCATAGACAAGGGTATCCTGGATCTGCAGCCCATTGCATAGCCGAGTGTGAATTTAGTTAAGGGCACTTAACTGCTGGCCCCTTCCTTTCTTTTTAGCTACCCAACAGAGCTCTGGAGGCAGCAGAAATAGTGGTCTTAGCCATGCATGCTGTAACTCTCCTGCAACTTCTTATGGAATTCTTGTGTATAGTTCTTTTACATGCTTCTCCAAAGAAAAGAGGCATATGTACTTGTTAAAGTACAGGAGATTTCTGTGTGAAAGCTGCACCCATCAGTTAAGGCTTCTCAAGATTCAAGAAACCATCAGGCCCACAGATCCTTCAGTTAGTGTTCCTTTAGGTCCATAGGCTTCCCTCTCTGCTGGCTAGGGAACTGTTTTTTTCCCCTCCTGCACTAGTGTGATTGTGGGAAATTTGCTGAGCCTCCATACATCGACTCCCAGGAACCCTGAGAAGAAATTACATTGTCTTCTTTCATTTCTGTTTTTGTTTTTTAGAGACAGGTTTCTCTGTGTAGTCTTAGCTCACACTCACTCTGTAGACCAGGTTGGCCTTGAACTCACAGACTGACCCCCTCTGCCTCAAAAGTGCTGGGATCAAAGGCTCCTGCCTCTACCCCCACCAGCACCCAGTTCTTCTTGCTTTCTTGAGGGTAGTCTGCTGCCTCTGTTCTCTCACACATTGATGTTTTCCTTTGAAGCCAGGAACCCAGAACAGAGTGTCCAGGACCAGCCTGAAGGTAGGTTTAGTTTGCCCTGACAGTGTTTTAAAGTTGTGTGAGGAGTTGGGGTGTAGCTCAGCAGAGGGCTTGCTTTGTGTGCACAAGGCTGAGTTCTTTCCACACTGAGGAGATAAAACCTTGAGCCTTTAAACTTGGGGGAGACTTTGTATGATAGCCCAGAGTTCTGGTTTCACTTTGCATTATCCACTCCCATGGACCTGTAGGTAGGAAAGCTCTATGATAGCTTTTTCCTTTGAATTACTGTTTTGTTTTGTGTTTTACCTTTTTAATACACACACACACACACACACACACACACACACACACACACACACGCGCGCGCGCACACACACACACACACACACGCACACACGCACGCATGCACGCACGCATGCACATACTTAGTATATGTAGGTTTTTGGTTACAATAATTTTTCCAACGAACACTTGATTAATTGTATTTTTTCTATTTACTTAAAACATTATTGCTCCAAAAACATTCACGTGGACCTGTAGGCTCCTTCTGTCGGCTTACAGACAATTCTGCCAGGCTCCAGCCAACTGCTACCTAGGTTTGAGCCAACATGGAGTATAAGAACTGCTCAGCTACACCAGCATGTGTGTGTGTGTGTGTGTGTGTGTGTGTGTGTGCTCTCTCTCTCTCTCTCTCTCTCTCTCTCCATCTCCTATTCTCCTTCATTCTCTCCTCCACTTGTTGCCAGCTGGCCTCTTCTTTTCCTCCCTCCTCTCTCTTTCTGTCTTTCTGTTGTCCTTTATTCACTGCCTCTGTCCCTTTTCCTGGTCCCCTTCCCTTCCCCCAGTAAACTTCCTTTTGTACTAAGCCTGTGGTGGTTCCTCCTGGGAACCCCTTGCCTGACATGCTGAGGCGGTCCCTCCTTCTTAATGGGCATTGCTTTGTAAAGCCTCGCCTTCAGCAGCAGTTCTGGCTCCAGGTATTCAGACCTTGTCCTTTACAGGAAACAGCAGGGCCTGTAGGCCTGTAGGCCACTCCCTCTGAAGCCCCTGCTAAGATTGGTTGTTAAGCCAAGGGCTGGATGATTAGAATCTTGTGGTTTTATAAGGCTCAAGACAATGGCAGAGTAAATGCTACTTTTACCAGTTTGCTATTCCACCTGCCAAGGATAAAAACAGGGAAAGTTTGCTTAAGAAGCATGCCTGGGTGGGTTGCATGACAGTAGGTCCTAATGGGCAGGTATCAGGGATACTCAGTACTCCACAGATGTTTTTATAAAGAGAGCAAATCAAGTTTTTGATCTTGCTTTGTTTTATGGGCTTTATGTTTGTATTATGGCTTTGTAAGTACTGCCATTAACTGAGATGGGTCAGTAGGCAGGGGTGGAAAAAGGCTGGAGAGATTTTTCAGTCAGTTTCTCTACCTTTGTGTCTTGTTGTTCCAAAGGAGGGGCCTAGAAACCTCTTCATTAGTACTATCAAGGATCATGACCATCTGAGTATTAATTAGGAAAGATAAACTATATCTTATAGGACTAAATAATACCCTGCTGTTTGGACATCCTTTCACGATACCAAGAAAAATAGAAAGAACTGAGTTTTGATTTAGAAGATTCAACTCCTTGACTTCACATATCGCCTTTTTTCCGGTACCAGCTTGCATAAATTCTTATGTAACAGGCCTTGATTTCTATGACAATAAATAGCTATGATGAAAATATCCCCCCACCCTACCTGTGTCATTGATTTTTGAGGGTTCTATAATACTACAGATATACACATATATACATAAGGAAATGTGAGATAATATATCTCTGATGTAAGCTGCTGTTTTATCAATGAAACAGAATTGTATCACAGCTACCTTGGGGGGCTTCAGGTCTGCTGTTGTTTGTCTTTTGAATCCATGTGGGGAGTATAGGGGTTTTTTTTGATGATCCTTTTTTGTGGATATGGATAATAATTAAAGTTACTACAACACATTGGGTTTGGGTCCTAGAAACTTCTAAACTTGTAGAGTTTTAGGAAAGGTTTCCACATGTACATTAGTGTAAACTAGTAAAATCTCGTGCTACAGTAATAGTATGGGGCATTTAACTGCTTAGGTTCATGGCACTGGCAAAAGCAGAGAATGTTTCTGTTTCCACTCAGGGTTCTCCAGCAGTATTAATGCCTCTGGAGTTTTGTTGTTACGACCTTTTTTTAATGAGAAGGAATTTATAATCAATGTTTTCAGGTCTACTGTATCTGTTGAGGGATTACACACTGGAGACCACTCTAAAGGTCAGTAAAGAAGGTGCAACAGAGGCTTATGTGTGTTTCAGATCTCAGTGTCAGCAACCTTTCCTGACAGGTAAGCCCTGTAATGAGAAGCTTGGATAGAAGTATATACTTGTTCTAAGGAAGAACGCTGACACCTAGGCCATTTAAACCTCAACCAGAAGAACTGATACACTTAATGTCTGACAGGAGCAAAATCTGGTTTCCTTGAAGTCACTTGGTAATCAGTCTGTGAATGGGCTTGTGACGTGTGGCAAAGCTAAGCCCTTCCCACTGTATGGCTGGTGGGAGCAAGAAGAAGTAGGGGCCTTGCTTGGGGACATTCATATGCATTATTGTCGGAGTTTTGGGGCAGGAAAAGCAGATTTGATTTCTTGTCTGAGTCACCAACTTGCTGGACCTAGGCAGGTTGTTCTAAATGTCTCTGAGCCTCTTGGCAATCAGACCTTATAATGTGTTTTATGCTGCATTAAGCTCCTCTCCTCCCCTCCCCTCCTCTCTCTTCCCCTCCTCTCCCCTCCCCTCCCCTCTTCTTTCCTCCCCTCTTTTCTCCTCCCCTCCCCTCCTCTCACCTTCCCTCCCCTCCCCTCTCCTCTCCTCTCCTCTCCTCTCTGCTCCTCTGTCTCTTTGTCTCTGTCTCTCTTTGTCTCTGTTTCCGTCTTTGTCTTTCTCTGTCCCTCTCCTTCTCCTTCCCCCCCTCCCCCCTCTCTCACATACACACACAGGCATACACATGTATTTGTGTGTGTGTGTGTGTGTGTGTGTGTGTGTGTGTGTGTGTTCCCTCAAGGGTCTAGCTCCAGTCCTAAACTGACTGTTTGAAGTAACCCTTTCTAATAGGATTCTGGGTTCTGCTGTTTGTCAAATAATTTGTTATGAAGTCAAAACTGCAGTTTAAAAAAAGGTGGGTAATGGGCCTTACAAAAGAAAATTTCCCATAATTACAATCCCTTCTTAGTCTATATTTATTATGCTTTTATATACAAATTTTAAAGTTGTTATAGAAATATGTCTTAACTACAATTATGAAAATAGATGTTGAAACTTTCGTAAATCAAATAGGAGACACACACACATACATACCCATACACACACCCTTTTTTCTTATATAACCTGTATGGTCTATCTACTTTTTGCCAAGGTTCTATGCTATGTGTTAGTTTCTATTTTACAAACCAATGACAGTAAAGTGATGTGGATCTCAGAAAGCTTTTTGTCTGACTGTCCCATGTGTAGCTACGGTCAGTGTTTGCCCGTGCTATGGCCTGTGTTTTAGAGTGTGTTGAATCTTCGGAGTTTATTCTCATTCTAGGAAAGAATTGCAGAGATGTCATTCTAGGCAGAAACAAAACGTGTAGGCCTCAGAAATCTTCTTAAGTGGGATTTGTTCTGGTGCTGGGAGCTGAAGTGAGGACCTCAACATGTGGTAGGCAAACCTTCTTCCATTGAGTTACATCCCCAAATCATCACTAGTGTTTTTATGTTTCAATAACTTTTCACATTGCTCCATGAATTACTTACTA